>NC_059108.1:6414138-6504138 GCF_020740685.1 Jaculus jaculus | reverse complement strand
GCCAGTTGGTTACCCACAGGGGCCACATGTGTGTATTTCTTGTCCAGCTGGTGGATTTTGTGGTCTGCAGGGTCTTCTGCTTATTGGTGCAGTGGGTGACCGTTGTCACACACCTGCTCCCACAGCACGTTCCTGGATGTTCTTGGGGAAAAAAAAAATAAAGACGTTGGGCTGGAGAGATGGCTTAGCAGTTAAGCACTTGCCTGTGAAGCCTAAGGACCCTGGTTCAAAGCTCAATTCTCCAGGACCCACGTTAGCCAGATGCACAAGGGGGCGCACGCGTCTGGAGTTCGTTTGCAGTGGCTGGAGGACCTGGCATGCCCATTCTCTCCCTCTTACTCCTTCCCTCTCTCTTTCTCTCTCTCTCCCTCCATCCCTCTTTCTCTGTCTGTCACTCTCAAATAAATAAATGAAAATTTAAAAAAAATATAAAAAAAAAAACTAAAGAAGTGAAGACTTCAGGTTAAGCACTGGCTCACTTACGTACTCAAGCCACGTGCAGTTATGGGCGACCACTGTGTGCGAGCTCGGGGGCCTGATGTTGGACAGGGCAGGTCGCTTTTTCTCTTCGCAGGAGGTAGCGGGGACCCAGTAGCTGGAGGGACTGGAACAGACATGCAGTCCTCTTTGCCTCTGTCTCAACTGACCGTTTCCCCCCCTTGTTCCGTGTGCCCGGTGGGAAAGGACACTCAGGATTCAAAGCTCCCAATGCTCTGTGCAAACGTGTGTGTGGCACGTATGAGTGCGTGTGCATGCCTGTGCATGGTGTGCAGGTGGAGGCAGAGCACCACGTGAGGGTCGTCCTTAGGAACACTGTCCACGTCCTCGGAGACAATGTCTCTCATTGGCTTGGAGCACACCATTCTGCTTGGCCCCAGGGACCGTCATGTCCCTGCGTCCTCTGTGGGCTCCTTACACCTGCAGCCTGAGAAATGGGGTGGGGGGGGTCGTACCTTGCAGAGTATAAAGGACAGAGCAACGTTCCGGGTTGTTCTCCATGAGGTGAGGAGAGGGTTGTTAGGCTGTATCCCCTAGAGGTACTTACAAGACTCTCTCTCCCTTGCGGAACCCCATTCTTCTTAGGGCTAGGCCTCAGACTCCCTTAGAAATCTCTCGACTCACTATGTCACCCCATTGTTCTGTATTCTCATTCACTCCACGTCCACGCACGTGAGGCCCAGGGAAGGCTGGAAAAAGCAGGCTGGAGAGATGGCTATTTCTTTTAAAAATAAAAATATTTATTTATGTATTTGCAAACAGAAAGAGAGAAGAGACACAGAGAGAAAAAGTGGGCATGCCAGGGCCTCCAGCTGCTGCCAACGAACTCCAGATGCATGTGTGTCTTTGTGCATCTGGCTTTACATGGGTGCCAGGTAGTTGAACCCGGGTTGTTAGGCTTTGCAGACAAGTGCCTTAATGGCTGAGCCATCTCTCCAGCCCTAGATGACTATTTCTAGTGATGAGCAGTCTCCATGGTGTAGGTGAACGAGTCCTTGGGTGGTTGTAGTCCAGGGTGCTCATGTCCCTGGGCAGGACCCTGGTGACACCTACTCAGGCCTGAGGTCAGGGAGGAGATGGCTGACCTGAGTCCTGGAGGAAATATCAAGGTGGGGCAGTCAGAGGTCATCCTGTGTGGGGGTGACTCACGAGAGGCTGGCCTCAGCTGCAGGAACTGAAAGAAGGGCGTCATGACAAGGAACAGAGCTGGATCAATGCAGTGTCCGGATTAGGGTGGCCCAGGGGAGCCAGAGGAATTATCGGTGGCCTCTCAAGGGGTCTTGGTGACAGAATGTACAGCTGAGGAAGGGGCAGAGGTGAAGATGCCAAGCACTCACCAATACACCTAGACTTCACAAGAAGAAGGACGTCTCCCCCTCGGTGGCCAGAGCTCGGGAGAAGAGGGTCAGGAAACAGCTTCCCAAGAAGCCACCAGGAATGGCATATTAGTTGCTTTACTCATGACAAAAATACTGGACAAAAGCAACTTAGGGGAGGGAGGCTCCTTGGGGCTCACGGTTTAAGAGTGCAGCTATTCGTGGTGGGAACAGCACAGAGGCAGGAGTATGAAATGGAAGGTCACATTCAACCCACAGTCAGGAAGCAGAGAGCAATGCAGGTTAGTACTCAGCTCACATTTTTTTTTGCTTTCTTTCTTTTCTTTTTTTAAAAAAGAATATTTGCAAGGAGAGAGAGAGACAGAATGAATGAATGGGCAGTCCATGACCTCTCACCAATGCAAACAAACTCCAGAAGTACGCACCATTCTCTATGTCTGGCTTCTCATGGGTACCGGGGAATTGAACCTGGGCCGGCAGGCTTCGTAAGCAAGCACTTTAACCACCAAGCAATCTCCCCAGCCTGCTTTCTTCTTTTCATTCAATCTGGGATCCCAGACCATGGAATGGTGATGCCCACATTTTTGGTTGGTTCTTCCAACCTCAGAAATTCCCTCTGAGACAAGCCTGGAGGCTTGTTTCCATGGTGACTTTAAAGCCCACTAAGTGAATGATAAAGATTAACTGCCATGAAGAACCCACCCTGACCATCCTAACTTCTCCCATTGGGCCCCATTCCCCAAAGTTTCTGGACCCTCCCACAATCGCACCACCAGCTGGGGGCCAACATTCAAGTCAGGAGTCTATGGGGGACATTTCATACCCAAACTTGTCTTCCTGTTCTGTCCTCTTCCCTGGCCCCAAAACTAATCCTTCTATTTCCTTGTCAAATCTCAGTTTGCCTCTCCCCGGGATAATTTTAGATGTCCCACCCTGAGGTCCTGACTTCACTGAGGGCCGTCTTTGTCTCTGTCCGAGTAACTGTTTTGCATTTTCCGTTCGGAGCCTGGACTGTATGGCGAATCACCTCACAGAGGCCGCCTGCCTGCCCCACCTCGCGAGGACCAACGCCCTGGCTGTCCACTGTGGCTAAGTGACTGCGATGGCAACACGGACCTCACCGATGACCCACAGTGGCCACTTCCTCCCTGTGTCAACTTTGTCAAGCTTTGGGGTTCTTATCTCACTTCCTCTCACCCCAACACGTATGCAAATCCACGCCCCAATTATAGGTTGCTGATGTTTATGGCTAAAGTGTTCCTGGTGACCGATGAGAGCCCCTCTTCTCCTGCGTTGTCATTTTATGTTAATTGAAAGCTCGTGTTAATCTGATAGAGTTTAGATTCATGGCGGGTTCTGTAGCACGTCATATTTTAATCAATACACGTTCCAGCATTCGGACGGACAGATGCGCAAGCCTGCTCCGTCCCTGCGCTCGGGTTTCATCAGCTGTCAATAGTTCCTCATTTGAATCCCTCAGATAGCCAGACTTATGGCTTTGAGGACGTTGCATTTATCACAGAAATTAACTTTGGGGGGTGGTGATGTGAAAGGTCACACCGCGTCTCTAAGAGGCAGATATCGTGTATCAGCGACGAGGTGCTCTGAGTCACTTCTCCGGGCGGGGTGGGGGGGCAGCTTGACAGGTGGCAGGGGTGCCCCTCAGGTAAGACAGGATGAACACTGGGTGTCCGAGGCGGGGCTAGCGCTGGCTCACGTGCCCAGTGGCAGGCCACCTGGGAGGGCAAAAGCGCGGTCGCCAAGGGCCAGGCGTGCGCAGCTGCTGACCAGAGCTGCTGAGAAATCCTCTTGCCATCCCGTGCAGGCGGGCCTGCAAGCCCTTCTCCCCCGGCGTGCTCTCGGGAAGCTGAGCTGGGGACAAAGGGTCGTGTCTTCCAGGGTGCAGCGGGGACCCAGGGAAGGAAAGGAAGCCAGTCAGGTGTGCGGCATCAAGCCCCACGGTGGGCCGAGCTTGGGGGTGGGGAAGGGGGTGCCTCAGCTGTAAGCATGCCAGGCGCCCCACCCGAAGGGTGTGGTGACTGCACTTGCCATCCGCTCCGAGGACAGGCGCCTTCCCATTCCATGCAGGGTGTCACTCTCAGGGACATGTCCTGCCAGTCACATCTCAACAGCCAGAGACCTTTGGACCAGAGATCTGGTGTCACCCAGAGGTGCTCGCTCTAGCTACACTCAGCCTCTGCTGCCCCTCTTTCCTGCCACCCTCCCCAAATCTCCAATGAGCCCTCTTTCCCCTAGAAACAAGTGCAGCAAAAGGCGACGTGGGCTGTGTTTTGTTTGCTTGGCATTCCTACAGGGAAAGCCTCACAAGGCTGACTCTCCTTATCTGGCCTCATCTCGCATAGCCCGAGTCTTGATATATCTACAGGATGGTGCCCACTGATCTTAGAATCCTTCCCTCCATCTCTAGGGACAGGGAGGCCCTTTTTGGCTTTGATGCCATTACACATCTCCATAGAGATCTGGGTATGGAATGGTGGCAGTCACTCCGGTATGTGGGTAAATCGATTAGCCTCAGTTAGCTGATTCAAGCATTTAGGTCTCACCAAGCCTAGAGGCCCCTTGGATGCCCAGTGGCTGGGGAGAAAGCCTTGGGGAAGGAGACAGTTCACCAGGGCACACTGGTGGGCATGCTCTCTGCTTCAGATCTCCTCTTCTTCTGCTTCTTTCTTCTTTTTCTTCCTTTTGTTTGCTTTATTTTCAGAGGCAAAGGCAGTATGTGCGCTGCTCAGATTTCCCTGTCTCCTGTTATTTCTGAACCGTCCCATCTTCTTCTTATATTTGACCCAAAGGAAACATGAAGAGGAGTCCACCAAGGACAGTCCTCTGAGCTTGTCTCCACGAGGGAAGAGGCGTTCCATAGTAAGGACTAGCAGCTCTAGCTACTCAGGGGGCCAGGCAGGAGGGTCATGAGACCAAGGATGACCACTGCTACACAGTGAGTTTGTGGCCAGCCTGGGCAACTGGAGATCCTATCTTAAATCTAAAAGAGGACTGTAGTAGAAAGCTTGCTACGAAACCACCAGTGAGGGGCCAGGGGCACAACTCGGTAATAGACTGCACACAAGCATGTGTGAGGTCCTGGGTTCCATAACTGAAAAACAAAAGCAATGAGGACACTATCAGTTACCCCCTTGTTGCTGTGACCACGTGCCTAACATCCAGAAGCAACTTGGGGGTGATTCTGATGACAGTTGGAGGTGGTCACAGTCCACTGTAGTGGGGAGGGGCCAGCTGCGGGAGCCTGAGGCAGCTGGTCACCCTCAGTCTGCAGGGAGGAAGCGGAGAGCGACCATCTCTGGAGCTCAGCCAGCGCGCTCCTTTTATGCAGTACAAGACGCGAGCCCGTGGGATGGTCTGCCCACAGCGGTCTTACCACCTCCATTAACCTAATCAAGACAACCTCATGGCACTACCTTAGGTTAACAAGGGCTGACTGCCCAGGGAGGCCCAGACCCTCTCTAAGAGGCTGTATCCCCTTACATTTAAACTTCAGACACTCTTTGAGAAACTCCTTACCACCGTCTCCATTTATAGTGTATATGAGGTGCCTTTCTTGTTGCTATAACGAAATATCCAACAGAAGCAACCCAAGAAAGGTGAGTTTTATTTTGGATCATGGTTTCAGAAGTTTCAGCCCCTCCTTACGAGGAAGGCTTGGTGAGTTTCTTGAGCCTTGGGACCTCACATCACAGCTTGCAAGAAGCAGAAAAAGCAGGTCAGCACCAAGGAAGGGTAGCTAGCCCATCTTTACCTCCTAAGGGCTCATAGCTTCCCCATACTGTCACCAGCTGGGAACCAAGAGTTCAAAACACAAGCCTATGGGGGACAGTCTAGATTTAAACCGTATCACCAGGAGTTATAATTGCCTTGCTACTAACCTGTGCAGTATGAATACAGACCTGCTATACCGTCCTAAGTTTGCTAATTGGGCCCTGGAGGATTAACATGGACTAACATGGCATTCATTCTTGTGGTGCTTTTGAATGTAATATCCCCATGGCCTCAGGGATTTGTGATTCAGTTTTCTAGTCAGTGTCCTCCTCTAGGAATCTGCGGGCAGTGGAGCCCTGCTGTGGAAGCGTGTCATCAGGGGAGGGCATTGGGGTGGGGTCCAGCTCTGTGTATTCAGAGCCATCTTGAGCTCTGGCTGTTCTCTCTCTCTCTGCTGTGGATGTGTGATGAAGTGAGCTAGCTTCTTATTTTATTTTATTTTATTTTATTTTATTTATTTTATTTTATTTTATTTTATTTTATTTTATTTTATTTTATTTCCCCTCATGATGAAGTTTCTTCCTGGAATATGTAAGCCTAAAATAAACCCTCTCCTGTCATAAGTTGCTTCTGGTCAGATGTTTGTCTCAGAAACGAGATGGTAAGTACCACAGTTCAGCAAGTCCGTTCCCATGCCGTGTGGTGGAAACTCACATGCCACCTTTTCATGGACAGCTTTACTTGGGAACATATCTCTATTTGCAAAAAAAGAGAAAAAAAATCCATTATAACCTCACTGTAGTTGGAGACGTGGTTAATAAATGAAGGTAGCACAAAATATGATTTCAAATCAGTTTAATAAAATTATTCATGTAGATTTTAAATCATTTTTACAGTTGATTTAACATGTGTGACTGGTTTATAGATTATGATATAGGATGGTGTTTGGATCTTTGCAATTTTATTCCAATTTACAAACAGTACAAATATTAATTTTTCCTTCAATAATGGAGCCTTTGAGAATTTAGCTTGTCTTTTCTCAATGCATATTTTATGAAAATGTTTTTAATATGATTTTTTTAAAAAGTACATTTTGAGGAAGTTCTTTCGGGGAGGCCCTTTTCACAGGGACTTAATGGGAGCGCCATCTCAGAAGGCTCCTTTGAGACAAAGATGTACAGTTGTTAAGGAGCAGGACTTATTTGTAAGATTAAAAAAAATAAAAAGGCCTGATGGGTTTTGACAACTGAAGACAGTCGGGAGAACTATAGAAATGGTTTCAGGAGGGCCGTGAGTCTTGAAGGAAGCAAACATTGACTCACACACAAGGTGATGGCCCTGTGGTTAAGTCAGGATGGATCTTTGCAGGAAGCAGACACGCCAGTCAGTGGGGGCTTCAGAAAGAGCTCAGCTTTGAATGCCCCAGATTCAGTGTGCACGGCACATCAGGATCGCCCATTTCTTGGTTTTTGTCTTGACTTCATGGGTGTGATTGTGTCAGTTTTACGTTGCCGTGACAAAATGCCAGAGAAACACACCTTGAGGAGGAAGGCTTGCTTTGGCTCATGGTTTCAGAAGGCTCACTGCGGCCTCTTAGGACTACTGTGTCTGGCTTGAGGTGAGGCTGAGCTTCGTGGGGCATGCGGTGGAGAGGAGCTGCTCACCCCTTAGCAGCCAGAGAGGGAAAGAGGAGGGGCACTCACCCTCAGTCACCCTCTGCTTCTCTCTGGGCCACACCTCCTAAGAGCCCAGCCGCTCAGTAGCACCACCTGCTGGGCGCAGACCTTAATGCATGACCTGTTCAGTAGAGGCTTCCTATCCAAACTGCGACCCTGTCTTTCCTGCCAGGGTGACGTCCTGAGTTCACCCTCAGAAAGGTCCCATGGGACTCCTGGTGCTCCCCTGGTACACACTTATTTCAGCTGTTCTCAGCCAACTTCCTTTCTGTGCAGCTCTTCTGCCCTGGTGAGGTCTGACTTGATGGCACACTGTGGTGGTTTGAGTATAGACTCAGGCATTTAAAAAAACTTCAAAAATGATTTTAAATTTTATTTATTTATTTGAGAGGGGGGTGGGCAGATGGGGGAGGGAGAGAGAGAATGGGTGTACCACGGCCTCTAGCCGCGGCAAGCAGACTCCAATCACATGTGCCATCTTGTTCACGTGGCTTACTTACATGGGTTCTGAGGACTTGGAATCTGGGTCCTCTGGCTTTGCAGTCAAGCACCTTAACTGCTAAGCCATCTCTCGACTCGGGCATTTCTGATTAAGATTAAAGTTACTGCTTAAGTCCCCAGCAGGCATACCCCTGCTGCAGGGGGGTGTCATGGGGGCAGATCTTTTCAGAGAGCCCCACCAGGTTTGCAGAGATCCAGTGTGAGCTCTGGCTGTTGGTACTTGCGATTGCTGGCATTGTCTTTCTTCCGCGGATGCTGACGTGAGCCGCTGGTGGTGCCTGCCCTGGGAGCTGTCAGCCTGAAATAAACCCTCTCCTCCCATAAACTGCTTCTGCTTGGATGGTTTGCTAGCAAAACCAAAAGGTAAATGCAGCAGATCCCTGCTGCCCAACGCCACCGCGGGAGGCTCAGGAGGAGCAGGGAAATCCCAGCAGCATGTGGCTCTCCTGGGCACCTGATTAGAGTGCTGCAGTCTGCCCACAATGACACCTTCTTTCCTAGGATGTGCTATATGTGATAACACAGGTAGAGATGGCCAAAGGCTCTACTCATGCATGCAGTTTATCTTCGCTGGGGCCAAAAGAACCCTTCTTGCAAGCCCTCTAAAACTTGGCCATATTACGAAGACCCAAGTTTAGGTGATTTGTGTGGTGGAAGATTCTTCTTCGGACAGGAAGGCCTCTTGAAAATGGGGTGTGGCCTTCCCTACCTGTCAGCCAAATTTAGGACTCACAGGCATTGACAGGCCCTGCTGTTTACCGAGAAGATCTGATTTTCTTTCCTGACTATGGTAGAGGACAATCTCCATAACATCTCCCGCTGTGGCTGGGGATGTCAGGTGTTCCCATGGTCACTGAAGGTTTCTATTTAAAGAGCAAAAACATTTCTAGACTTTGAGGTGAGAAGTTAGAATGCAAAGATCCCTCAAAGAGCAGAAGGTTGCTGGCAATACAGGCCCGTCCGTCATCCCAGTGACTGAGGTCAAGGCAGGGCGGTCTCAAGTGCCAAACCGCCTGGGCTGCTCACGAGCAAGTTCAAGGCCAGCACGGGTAACCTGAGACCCTGTGTCAAGAGAAAAAAATGAGAAGAAGACTCGGGATATAGCCCAGTGGGAGAGCGCTTGTCTAGCATCTGGGTGACCTCAGGTTCAAAACACGGTTCTACCAAAAAAACGAACAGCCCCTCCAACAAACAGAAAGAAAGAAAGAAGGAGAAGAAAGGGAGGATGGAAGGAAAGATGAAAAGAAGGAAAGAAAGAAGAAAGAGAGGAAAGGAGAGAAGGAAGAAAAGGAGGAAGGAAGTCTATACAGCACCAGGAACTAACTAGACACCATCAGAAGCAAAGAGCCGGTGCCCTCAGAGGCCCCCAGAAATCTTCATCATGTGGTCAAGGTTTTGGGGGGTCTTGGAAGAGTGTTTCTAGGTGCCAGCGAAGACAAGATGCACACGTGAGCCATCAGTTGGCTCCGTTGTCACGTGCAGTGCGTCATCTGAAAGACGCCGCCGTTGTGTGTACCCGCAACACTCATGCCAGGTGGGCCCAGGCAGCCCACGCGCTGCTGGCCCCTTGGGAAAGCCTCCCCCACCCCTTGGTGGAGGGGTGTGAATGTCTGGTCAAGGCAGGAGTCACCAGGGAGGAAGGGAGGTGACCACGCCCGTCATGGAAGGACAGTTGGCCGAGCGCAGCTGAGCTTGGTGCAGGGGTTATGCTGGTTCCTCACCCTGAGCAAGACCCTGGGGTGCTTGGGTGCCCTGGCATGAGGCGTGCCTGATGTCCCCCTCTTGAGACCTCCACCTCCCGAGAGCCATTGGCCATAGGCAGAGACAGGCAAAGTGTTGACCTTCCAATCATCCTGTCTCACCCTTCTTGACCCTTCCCCTGCACCAGCCACCAGTCTCGGCTGGGTGTTCCTTCCAATACAGGGCACCATGCGGGCCTACGTGGAAGCCTGTGTCTTTCAACTCGCAGACTCCAAAGTCCTGGAGGCTGGCCCCTGGGGAACAGAGAGACCCCTGGAGAGAGCAGGATGGTCCTAAGAACCATCCCCTCAGGCTTGGTCCTCACTCTGAATTGCATGCAGGCTCCTGTGGAGAGGCTATCTATCTATGGGGGCCTTGGAACCCGCATTTTCTCTATCATCCAGGCCACTCCTCCTCCGGCCTTGCAGTTCTCACTTCCGCCCTGTGGTCATCCGATGCAGGTTAAACATCTTGGGAGACCAGGTCTCCTCTGAAACCCACTAAGCACTGTTTTAGAGACTCAGGAGCATTGGCCAGAACCTGGGACAGCCTGCTCTGTACTACTTTTTTTTTTTTTTTTTTGAGTCAGAGTCTCACTTTGTAGCCCAGGCTGCCTTTGAACTTGTGACCCTCCCATCTCTGCTTTGGGAATGCTGGGATGACAGAAGCGTACCACCCTGCCCGGCTCCCAGCCTACACTTCTGGAGTTTCCTCTGGGGTTCTGGTCACTATGACCTCCAAATCTACCCTCACACTTGTCCTTACGAGCTGGCGGATTCACTCTTCCTCTCGCTTTCCAGCCGCGTGACAATTAAATCTTCATTTAGGAGTGAATGGGGGCGCACGCGGGTTCCAGGAAACAGTTTCAGGTGCCTGGGCGTCTTCTACTCGGGAGCCAGCCGGGTGGGTGGCAGCGGCTCCTTAGCTGTTGGCAACAGGTAATTCATTTATTCTCCCACACCTAGGTGCGTGGCTGCCAGAGCTTTAAATCCTGTTGCCACACAGCGGCGGGGTGGCCCATTCAATAAAGGTCTCCCTTTAGTCGGGGTGCCGGCCTGATTTTATTTTCTTTTAAGTTTCTGAAAGTTAATCCATCTGTGTGGAGGATTATCCATAGCTGCCTCCCCTTAACTGCTGCTCCACGATAATCTCCGAGCAGAGAGAGAAATTTCAGGCGTGCAGCTGGATCACTGAGGCAAGGCCACAGGCAGGGAGGGCAGGGCAGAGATCTGAGCAGAGACTCGGGTAAGGCATGCTGGGTGTGGTGGGGGGCACTCAGGGGTTCAAGACTCAGTTGCAGGTGGGAACAGTGAACAAGATCACCAGGGAGCGTGGGGGAGACGACAGCCTGTGTCCCGCAGCAAGAGGAGGCCAAGTCCTGGGTGTGGGCAGCGGGGAAGGCCCTCCTGATGGGAAGGTCAGAAGCAGGTGCCTGTGGCTCCCACAAGTCTGCAGGCCTGATTATCTTGGCCCCCCCCTTGGAGCCTCTTCAAGCCTGGAATTGATAGTTAACATTTAGTACTCAAGAGAATTCACATAAAAATCTGGGCTTCTGGCTTCTCTGGAAAATTTAGAGGACACCCAACTCTTGGTCTGTTTTGTCCTAAGCAGTGGTCAGCCATTGTCAGATAGTTCCTGTCTTTGTTTGTTTCTTTGTTTGGTTTTTCGAGGTAAGGTCTCACTCTAGCCCAGGCTGACCTGAAATTCACTCTGGAGTCGCAGGCTGGCCTCGAACTCACGGCGCTTCTCCTACCTCTGCCTCCCAAGTGCAGGGATGAAAGGCATGCACCACCACGCCCAGCTTAGTTCTTGTCTTTTCTTTCTTTTTTAAAAATTTTATTTATTTATTTGAGAGTGACAAGCAGAGAGAGACAGAGAGAATGGGCGCAACAGGGCCTCCAGCCACTGCAAATGAACGAACTCCAGATGCGTGCGCCCCCTTGTGCATCTGGCTAATGTGGGTCCTGGGGAATCGAGCCTCGAACAGGGGTCCTTAGGCTTCACAGGCAAGCGCTTAACCACTAAACCATCTCTCCAGCCCACTTCCTGTCTTTTCTGACAGGCCTGGGATGCTGTGTGCCCAGCCTGGCCTTGTCCCGTGTCAAGAGCTGCCAGGCTTCCTCTCACTGAAAGGTGTGGGTTTTGTCACGTTGTTCCTGTCTGCATTGCGCACGGTGGCTGGTCCAGGCCAGAGGAAGCTGTGCAGGGGCCAGGACAAGGCTGGCGTGCAGGATGTGGCCAAAGAGGGGATAGGCTGAAGGGCAGCATATCCCTCCTGAAAGGGAGAGGGAGAGACAATGTCATCTTCCCTGCCTCCCAACCTGTCTACTCCACAGTTCTCCTCTAAGCATTATGTAACATCTGGAGGGGCTGCCCTGTGTGCACCCCAAGTTTTACAATGACTGCTGGCAACGCGCAGGGGGACAAAACGTAGGGTGCAGGCAGGGCCGTCACTATCAACTTTGCCTCAGGCAGAGGAACTTAGGAAGGTTATTTATTTAATTTTTTAAACTTTTTATTGACAACATCTGTGGTGTTTCAAATGCGAAAGTTATATTCCCCCCCTAGCCTCAGGTATTTTTGATTCAGGTTAAGTGTCCAGCAGTCTGCTGGAGGAAGTGTCGCTGGGGGCAGATCCCGGGGCCAAAGCTCTAACGTGTGTTTGGGGCTGGGTTTTGATTCCAGCCCGCAGATGTGGAGGGGGCCGTCTGAGCTCAGGCTGCTCACGTTCTGGGTGCTGGCGGCGGTGGTTGCTCTCTCTGCTGGCATCTGTGAAAGGAGCCAGCTTCCTCTGCCATGGAAGGAACTTCCCCTGGCTCTGTGAGCTTGAAATGAATCCCTTCCTCCATGGCTGTGCGTGGTTGGATGTTCATACATTCTTTCTGCTCCCATCCTCAACCCATGGAGGGACCTTCTTGGGGGCATTATTGGTGTTCCCTGTGGGTTCAAGACAAGGTCTTGCTCTGTGTCTGGTTCGATGTTCATTCCAGCAATGAGGAGCTGACTGTAACCATACATACATACATGTATGTATATATGTATGTGTGTGTGTATATATACATATATATGTATATACATATACATATACATATACATATACATATACATATACATATACATATACATATACTACCATGATCATAGTCTCTTCTGACCAGTTCTAGGCAGTCTGGGTTGGTCTTGAACTTGTGATTTTATTTTTTATTTTAAGAGTGAGAGACAGAAAGAGAAGTGGGGGAGAGAGAGAGGGAGAGAGAATTAGCACACCAGGGCCTCAGCCACGATAATCATACTCCAGATGTTTGTGCCACGTGGTGGGCATGTGCGACCTTGCGCTTGCCTCACCTTTGTGCGCCTGGCTTAGGTAGGATGTGGAGAGTCAAGCATGGGTTGTCAGGCTTCGCAGACAAAAGCCTTAACCTCTAAGCCATCTCTCCAGCCCCAAGCTTGTGATTTTTGAACCTTGGCCTCAAGTGTGAGATTATAGGAGTCATGACCCCCACACCCGCTCTCAAGGAGTCTTGATTGACCAGGCATCTGTCAGCCTGCATGCCGGGCTTGTGCAAGGGTGGGTGAGACTGTGGGCGCTGTGTGATGGAGCCATGTGGGAAATGTGGTGTTAGCCAGGGCTTCGTGGAGGAGGCATCGTGGGAGCCCGGGGCCAGCGGAACATCTCGGCAGATACCGCGCCTGGCAGGAAAACTTGAGAGCTTCTTCCTTGGTGAACCTGTGCGACTCTCATCGGGACAGCCGGGTAGGGGTCCTAAGGGTGCCTCCCCAGGCCCCAGAGTGGCACCCACTGAAAGACTGGCCTGCTTCTTCAATCTTCCCTTCCCCACCGTCATAATCTGGGTTCCAGGGAGGCAGCCTAAAGCTGCATCTGGTGACGCGGCCTCATTTGCTAGGTCCTAATTACCGGGGCTGGCTTCAGCCCTCACTGTCCATGTCCAGCCCCTGGTCTCTGGGTAGCCCCCGCCCCTCCCACCCCACCGACTCAGTACCTCTGGAAACCAGAGTGGTGTCAGCCCAGCTAGCACGGACAACAGCGGACATTAATTGCATCCCAGAGGAGGCTTCGCTGAAGTTGGGGGTCACTCCACTGTGGCTTCTAAAAGTGCTCTGTTCATCCTCGGCAATGAAAGAGGGAAGGAAAAAGGCAGGGCAGGCCCAGCTGAGCAGGCTGCGAGGGAAAGAAAGAGGCCTTCGTGGGGCCAGAAGGAGAACACAGAGGAGAGATGTAGCAGATTCTGGTCCCAAAGCCCGACTGTCCTCTGTCCCTAACGTACTAGGTGAGGACACTGAACCTTAGGTGCAGCGCTTGATTCCCCCATGGTTTTGGGGATGAAACATTCCCTGTCCCCAACAGGAACCCACCGTAGGCTGAGAAGTCCGGAGCAGCAGGGTCACATTCAGGCTGCACCGCCAATCTTTTCCCTCCTGGCAGTGGGCTGATGCCGGTTGTATGTGCAACAGAGTACTGCCCCCCCTCTCTCTCACACACACACACACACACACACACACACACACACACACACACCAACCAGCTAGGTGCTTGGTCCATGACCAGCAATCCTAGGCTGCTGGCTGGGGAATTCAAGTCAGATGTGACACCCATTTCTTTGGAAACACGCCTTCCCCACCTCCACCCCACCCCAGGGGATAAATGCGCCAACTGGGCAGAACGTGAAGTAATGTTGGCTGGCAGGGACCACCTTACCAGCCCTCCTGATGCTGCTTTCTGGATTCTGCTCCTCTGTGTCCCTCCTTCGAGTGCCCTCTCAGGACCAGACAGAGAGAGCAGGATGGGGTCGGCCGTGGGCCCTTCTCCACCCCACTCCCAGCCCCTAGCGGCCTCCTGGAGGTGCCTTCTCCCCAGCCCGGAGTTGAAAGGAATCACCTGTCTGTTTTTGGCACAAATACCCTCCCGAATGCCATAAGAATCTAGTGACCTTCACTCTGGTCTCCATGACGACAAGATGGTATATGTTTAATTAGTTCAGGCTTATTTTAGGACCAATTTTCTTTTATTTTAGGGCAATGCGAGCTATGATAACTGTAAGCATGTTTACGAGGCGCGCGAGGCTTAGCTGAAATGTGCCAACAATTCTAGTCAAACAGATGGTGACCCCTGATTCAACTTGCCCTCATCCAATTATTCAGCTGTATTTAATTTTCCTCCGAGTGACTCACATGCCATACACCCATCCGTCCTCTAGGTGGCACTAAAGACCACCTTTATGGCTGCAATAACCAGTTGAACGCAGAGTCTGAATTTTGTCTGGCTTGGGCTGGGGAAGATAAGGAATTTCTGCATCTGAACAATCGTTTCTACCAAATATCAAGTGATGTGAAAGGGTGGGAAAGAACTGGGTCAAAATGTATGTGATTGGGCTATGAGCTGTCCTTAATATTCATTCCGATGAGGGATTTTGAGAGACTTTCCAGGTTTAATATCCTCTCAGATAATTTGCTTGGGAGTTCAAGGGGTGTTGTAGTGTTAGAGTTGATTTAATGATTCTGGAAATGTTCTGTTTGCCTTCTGAAAACCTTTTTAATTTTAAGTAGCTGCCAGCCCACCTAGTTAGAGCCTGGAGTGCATGCTGAGGGTGAGTTTTGCTTTTTAACCTCTGATGTTTTTCACTCGCCTTCCACACTGGCGTTATAAGGGGGTGTGGAATTGCTCCCTAAATATCTTTTCAACAGCAAGAACTTTGTGGTGGACAAGGCAAGGAGCCAGTGGCCTGGTCTACAACACGGGATTTCTCCTACGCAGGCAGGGTTCCTCAAAGTCTGTAGAATAGCTAATTACTCAGCTCCCCCACCCCGTGTCCTCTCATCTCCTCACTCCCTAAACCCTCAACTGTCAATCGGCACGGCTCGGATAACTAGACCGACATGGGGTTCAGACAGTTACCCATACCTGAGTCAGGGCTTTTCACGTTGCTTTTTTTTTTTTTTTTTTGGTATGCATTAACACAATCTTGTTGCAATTTATATACTTATTTTCCCCCATGAATATTTCACTTTACAAATTCTTCTTAGAGCACTGAACATCTTCCTGGTCCCGCTGTGAATCAAAGAAGCATGGATTCAACCCAAGCCTGCGACGACCCCCCCAGGCCCAGACATCCTGGTGCAGAAACCGTTTCTAGAGACAATCAAGTTGTGTTTCTGTAGGTTCGTGGTAGAGGGTTCAGACAACATGTTCGGCCTCCCCAGAATTTCTTGTTTCTCAGTTTGTTTCAGCTGAAGGGCAAAATGGTGGCGAGGAGCCTCCGCAGCCCCCGCCGACCGCGCCCGGAGCTTGCGTTCCCGAGGCCTGGCTCCCGTGCGCAGCCTCCACTCGGGCCAGGTCATTTCACACTAGGCACACGTGAGTCTTCAGGCCAGGAGAGGCAGGGTTGCTACACGTTGCACACGGGTGCTGTCGGGTCTGATTGTCGGCAGAGAGCTACGTGCAGCAGCCTGGATGTGACCCCGGGGCTGACCAACAGGCGACCTTTGTCACGTCACCCCCCTGTGGGTAGACGCGGCTGCACCCTGTTTATGTCTGGGACACTCAAGCTTAGCTTCCTGGGGCCACTTGTGGCTGTACTATGGGATGCAGGGGGCTCGCGGGGAACGGGGTGTGTCAAGTCCAGCTACTCAGCGCAGGCAAATTGATTTGATTTAACTCCCGTATCCTGTGATTTGCCAGCCATCTTGAGCTTGACACCTTTATCCTTACCACATTTAGGTCACTTTTTTGGGGGGAGGGGGTTGTCCCTCCAAATTAATTAAATTGTTAAGAAGAATTGAGCCAAACACCAAAGGGGTATGAGTGTAGCCCATCTAGGACCCTAGGGTGTCTGGAATTTCTGGTCTGAGGGTAGAGACCCTTGGCTCCATGCCCATCCACCGTCCCAGAGACAGAATTACAGGGAGAAAGATTCTTTGGAAGAGCCTCTTGGAAGGGTTATCACCTGTCCTCCTCGGCTCCCTCTGGACTATGGATATGCCTGTTGGACTAGGAACAAGAGACATCTTCCTCATGGGGAACGTCAAGGGGTGTGTGTGTGTGTGTGTGTATGTGTGTGTTGTGTATGCACACACGAGTGTACTCATATACACAAGGAGTCCAGGGCTTGGCGTGGAAATCAACTCTAAGACCCTCTTCCAGCGTGGCCTCTTGCAAGCTGGGCACAGAGCTCCCCTCCAGGAGGGCAGGAAGGATAGAAACAAGTAGAAGTATTGCCCGCAGAGGCCAATACGCCATTTTCACTGCAACAAATACCCAAAAAGCCATGCTTTCTCCAGACCTGGGTTTAATACAGGTTTACGCATGCTAGGTAATTGGTCTCCATGTATTCCCATGTAACTACTGTCTATTAAAGAAGCCTTCAGCCTCTGTCAAGGGCCCTGCCCCATCTACACTGCTACTTGCCCCCCCCCCCCCCCCCCGCGTGCTGTGAAGATCTCAAAGTCGGGTGACTGTCCGGACATCATTTGCTTTTCTTTGTTCCGAAGACATGCTACTTGAGTATTTTCGGAGGCCTTCTGTGTCTCTACAAAGAAACCAAGGGGCAGGGTGGGGCGCTGTCTGCAAAGGAGAGGTCCTGCTGGGTGCCTGTGCTCACGAGGGGACACAAGCCAAAGAAAGGCTTTTCCTCTGTGCTGGGACCTGTGGGCCCCCAGGCTCACTAACAGGGCCATGAAACTTCCCTCCTGTCCGCTCTTGGCTCCTGCACCTCTGTCCCCCCAGCTCGTCCGTCCCTGCTCTGCTCACTTGCCGAGTCCTGCGGGGATCACCTTAGGAATGGCAAGCTGGAGCCCCCTCCCTACTTTTTAAAAGAATTTTTTTTGTTTGTTTGCTTTTGAAAACGCCAACGCTTTCTTTTCCCTGAAGGTGGCAGTGAAAGAAAAAAAATGAAGCCCTTTGAAGAGTTTGGAATTTTATCACAAAACAGATGGAGCACTGGGCAGCCCTGTTGTCCCTGTATGTGCTCAGGAGCACCAACAATGGAAACGACAGCCCCCCCAAATGGAAATGGTAGCCCCCCACCAAAGTGGTGCTGCGGTGTGCGGGGACACAGTGGCTTTCCTGGTCGCGTGGCACCCTTGCGGGTCGGCCTAGCCCTAAGTGACCACCCGGCTCAGCCAGCCTCCTCGTTCTCCCTCTCGGTCCCCTACCAGGGTAATTGAGGGTCATGATGCTGGGGAAGGAGCGCCGCGGCTCCCGCAGGCTGTCAGGTATCTGCCCGAGTCTTCATGTCATCCGTCAGCATTGAGCCTCTCTGTCGTCTCTCCTCAGCCTTCAGCGTCGCGGGCTCTCATCGCGTTCATTATCTCGGCTCAGACCGGCCCTCCCCCCCCAGCTCCCCCCCCCCCCCCCCAGCCAGTAAATGCATCTTTGTGCAACTCTCAGTCTCCGATTATGAATCGATGATCATGTGGTATAAGAGAGATAGATGGCTTTTAGTTGCATCTTGTCTCCCCTAATTGTAAAATATTAGTTACATTACACTGTGTCTTTTGATTAATGGAACTTATTTGGAGTAGCCTATTCAAACCCTCCCCCTTCCACAGTCCTCCACTGACTTTTGAGAATTGAGTGATTTCACTTAAAGCAGACAAATAGGCCCTTCAGTGAGGAGATAGGAGAGCTGCGATGCCGGGGCCAGACAGGCTCTGCGAACAGTCCCGTGTTCCCCGAGGAAGGCTCCAGGCCGCCCGTGGGCGAGCCCAGTGCCACCAGTCCGTGCTGGACGGGAGCTTCCTCCAGTTCACCCCCTCTTGGCAGACAGAACCCATCTTGCTGACTTGCAAAACAGGATGTGAAACGAAATTTAATTAAAATTAAATAAATTGCAGATCGCCACATTCCCACATCCAGCTTGAGGGGAGCCAGTCAACTCTGCACTTTGAGGGGTTTCAGCTCTGGCTGTGGAAATGGGGCTCTTTCCTCCCCTCCCAGGACCTGACCTCAAACCAGCCTTGCGCCAACCACGCCGGTCACAGGCAGAGACGTTTGTCCTTTCATTCACAGCTTAGTTGGCACATTAGTTGGATATTGTTTATTGATGTAGTCCTTGCCATAGTAGGGGACATGGGTGGCAAAATCCCTTATTAGACACATGGTCTCAGCCACGAGGCTGAGGAGAGATAGATCCCTTATAAATAACCACAGACTGCCCTTCGCTGGAAATTCAAGGACATACTCACGTTCAACCTATCAGCTCAATTAAAGAGGTCTATCCCTGTCTGTGTGTTGAACATCTCTATCTTGGAGAGAAAAAAGGAAGACTTCTTAAACAAACGCAACTACCCAAGAAAGACACTGCCGCTCGGGAGGCCAGCACACGTTGATACTGTTCAGCGTACATGAAGATTCTTAGCTCTAGTCTATAGGGTCTGCATCAGGTTTTATCCTAACCCTTGGATGTCTCCCCCTTTTTATTTGCATGATTCTAGTAGACACTAAAGCTTTTGAATTTCTGGGGACACACTTTTCCATTTAAACGTACTAGAGGCAAAAGATTGCTTCTATTATGTGTATAGGAAGCTGGTAACGTTTTACTATATTGTTTTTAAGGAAAATAACAATGTGCTTATGGCTGCCAACAGAGCTTGCCTGCTTGAGTTTCCAACTCGTTCCGGGGACAGGTTGCCCAGCACACATGCAGACTGTAGACTGGAACCCTGGTCCCATTCCAGCTCTGTGACCTGGGCTGACATCGTCAAGCTCTGACGACGACACCCACGTTGGTGGTGGGTTACCAGCTCAGATGCCCCAATGTCTCCCTTCTGCTGACTGAGCCCAGATTTGGGAATTTATACATTTCATTTTTTCTAATGTGTATTTTAGAATCCTCGCTTTGAGGCAAGTGTGTGCCTGAGGACTCTTTGTTCTGAATACCCAGGGACTTTTTCAAATGTCAGCTGAGTTCGGGCTGCTCTGTGGAGGAAAGCTCCTTAGGGCTGAAATGCACTTTCCCCCAATTTCCACCAGCCGCGTCACTCGTCACTCACTTAGTTAGGCACATCCGTCATATTTTGAGGGTCTTTTATAGAATATTCTTAATGCAGCATGCGAATGTGTATTGACAATTGCTGGCACTTTTATATATTCTGTGATACACATTTATCTGTTATGGATCCATAATGCCAAGTGTGTAGTAAAAAGCTGTATCAAAAGGCAGTTATCTTGTGTGCATAAAATGCTCTCACTCAAGTTGCTTTAATTTCCTTACTCCAGCCCCTGGATCCCACTTTACACTGATAACACTGATGTACACTGATGGACCTCGGTATTTCATCTGCATTAAGTCTGCACCTGAAGGCATGGTGGCATACCTAAGGCGAGGTGGCAAGTCTGCCTCTTGTTGTGAGAGCCCACTCAGCTCACGAGTCTGTACCTAGCCTCCAGCTCTGATGCTCCCTCCATCGGACAAGGTTTTTTTTTTCTTTTCTTCCCATGGGGATTAGTTGGAGAAGAGGTGGCCAGAGCCTTCAGGGACTACAGCTCTGTTGAATAACAGTTGCTGGCATTTAGAGTCCTGGCCTTAGATAAAGTTGATCCCCAGCTCTAGACACTCTGACGTATTGAGGAGAATTACCCCCGTGGTGCCTGGCTACTCTCTCTGAGAAAGATACACTCATGAGCCCCTTTGCAGATGGGGAAACTAAGGCTTTTGAGGTTGGGAGGAGCCAGCTGGAGGCCATGCAGAAAAGTGATAGGGTCAGAGGTGTGTACCCCCAACACCAAGGTCAAGGTGTCTTCTTGTTCATACCTAAGTTGTTCACCTAAGTTGGCAGTAATTCCCTGCTTTAGCCTAAGCCCAAAGAGTCAATAAGATTAAACCTGGGGGAGGGCAGTGGTGGAAACAGAGCAACCTGAGCCACACCCCACTTTCCCACCTCTTATTTATTTATTTGTTTATGTATTTATGTATGTATGTATGTATGTATGTATGTATGTATGTATGTATGTATTTATTTATTTATGAGAGAAAGAATGGGTGCTCCAGGGCCTTCAGCCACTGCAAAAGGACTCCAGAAGCATGTTCTACCTCGTACATCTGGCTTTATGTGGGACCTGGGGGATCGAACCTGGTTCCTTAGGCTTCGCAGGCGAGCCCCTTAACCGCATCTCTCCAGCCCCTCGCCCACATCTTAAAGAAGCAGAAACACCTTCTATTGGGAAGATACTCCCTGATTCTTACCTTTTCTGGTTTCTAAATCATGTCTGGAAAAGAGGGAGCTTGGAATGCTCAGACGTCAAAGGCAGCTTTTCCACAGTGGGGTTGCTGGAAAGGAAATGAAAAGTTAGGCGGGGATAGGTTGAGGCTTGATAAAGTACCTCGATGGGCCTGTATGCTTTATAGGACGAGCTGATGAACCTCTATGGTGGCATATGCCTGACACTCCAGCACTCAGAGGTTGAGGCAGGAAAATGGTGAGTTTGAGGCTCCTTTGGGGTTACATAGTGAGTCTTTGTATCTAAAATAAACAAAGATCTGCATGGCGCAAGAGGCTGAGGCAAGAGGATCAGGAGTTCGAGACCAACCTGAGCTACAGAGTGAGTTCCGGGGTTGCCTGAGTTAAATGGAGAGACCCCGTCACAAACAAACAATCAGCAGAGGCTGGGGCCATCTGGTAGGCAGTAGCCTCTGGAGGGTGCTTCTCTGTCCCTCCATGTGGCATATGAAATGGCATGTGCAATGGCTGTCAGAGAGCTATAAGGCCAGACATGCATGTAAGCAAAGTCAGTGATAGCGTTGATGGCGTAAACAAGGAAAGGAAAAAGCCGGCACCACGCCTGTTAGTTAGGGCTGCATGACCTGGAAAGTGAAGTAGAAATGTCAGTGCAGCTTGTAGCTTGGCTTCGTGTATTTTTTTCTTTTTAAATTAAAATAAACATCTGGTTGTCTGAATACAAGCGCTCACCCCCATCCCTGTCCCATTTCAGCCAAACTGAGTGTGAAGCCTGTCTTAATTGGCTTCAGGTTAGGGGAGTCCGGAAACCCAGCTCATTCCCCGAGCGGTGCGCCCCTGGGTCTACTGGGTGCCCGGCTAGGTTAAGTCAGCAATCACAAACGCGTGCTGCTAAGACCGAGACCCCAAGCCAAGCAGCCTCCTTGCCTAGAGCAGACCTCAGCACTGCAGAGGAGCGAGAGGAAGGGAAAGGGCAAGATGGGGCAGCTGCAGTGCAGACAGGGGGACTGCCTGGAAGAGGTGGCCAGAAGGATACTCGGATCTGGATGCTACTTGGATCCGGATGCTGAGACTCACGGTGAGCTTGGTTAGAAAGCTTTATTTCACAGATTTTACATTCAGGTCTAGTCTCTCCCTCTCTCTCTCTGTCTTTCTCTCTCTCTCTCTCTCTTTGTCTGTCCCATTTGCTAAGTATGTGTTTGCTTGTTGTTTGTAATGATCAGAGGAAGTTTTCCATTAGATGTCTTGACACCAGACTGCTGTCTTCCACTCTTATCCCTAGAGCAGAGCCTGGAGGCTGGAGGATCTTTGGTGGCTCAGAGAAGTGACTCCTGGCTTCTCGACACTTGCGCTTTGCCTAGGCACAAGCTGGACTCTCTGGGTGCCCCAGGTTCCCCGTCTATGACAAGGGAGGAGCCCCACCACATTCTAGGCGGTGTAAGGGTAAATGGATGCTTCAGTCCTGGTCTTGGCACACGAGGCGAGAAGTTATCTGGCAAAACACGCACCCGCCACAAATAAGGAAGATTTCCTTCCCTTTTGGCAATGTATGTTTCTTCTTTTCCCTTCCATTTTAGTAAATCATTTTAGAAGAAAATTTTCTAGCTCTTCTACAGACACCAGCTAACTACCTCGATGGCCCGCAGCCTTTTTGTAACAGTCAGAGGAAGGACAGGTAGTAGACGGTGTTTCTAGAGAGGGCTGGGGGTGCACAGGAGGCCAATTTGTGCAGGGTAGAAGCGTGAACAAAATCTTGACTATTATGCCAGACGGGCTCACTGAGCAGTCGGGGTTTAACAAGATCTTTACATACCAAGTGGGGATCTGCTCAGGAGATGACCCCCACACACGTATACATACATGCATACAAAAGGAGACAGACTGCATCTGGGTCAATTGTCCCAAAGGTTGTCATCTGTGGCTGTGGGGAAAGCCCACACCCGCTGGGGATCTCAGGTCAAATGTAACTGGGAAGATCCGGGTAATAACAAAAATCTACTTGTCACCGAGACATTCCTCAACTGTTAGCGATCAATTTGGGGGCAAGCGTGAGGGTGGTGGGAAATGCCAAAGGACATCAGAGAAGGGTTCACTCGCAAGACTCTGCTGCGTTTCAAGGCTCTGTAATTCGGGAAGGTTGTGTGCTAAGTAATTTGTGAGCCTCCAAACGCACAGGTTATTGTTTGCGGACAGATGGCGCATTGCATTTTATCGCTTTTCCTTCCGTGGGTCCTCAAACGCGGGGCTGATGTGCATTCTGAAGTCTTTGTCTCCCTGCTAAAATCTCTAATCTAAAACAGGCAATCAAGCAGAGGCAGGCTTTAGAGGCATAATCAGAGTTTTAAAAGCAAAGGGGTAAAGTGGGGAGGGGAGGCAAGGAGGAAGGGGAAAGGCAGAAATCCAAGTGCAGTTAGTTAGCAGACAGATGTATTTGCGAAGACCACAAGAGGTTACTCGGGTAGTGAAAGTGGACAAATGAGAGGAATTCAGCATCCCAGAGGGAGGGAAAGAGGCACCCTCGGTGGGTGGCAGGCACCCGGAGGGGTCACTGCCTGGCATCACCCCCAGGTGGGCCTCTACTGGCTTGCTTTGGGGAACTGGGGGTCTTTGTCTCTGCAGGAGGTAGTGGCCTGGCCTGTGAGCCCCCTCTTGGAGCTTCAGCGCCCCCCCCCCCAGCTAAATCATGTTGATATCCAGGAAGGAAATGAAATAGACGAACTCGCCCTAGTCCTCTCTTCTTCCTACGGTTTTTCTTTTTTATTCTGAAGATAGAATTACTGTTTGTAAGCATCTGAAAGTCATTAGAGGCTCTGCAGTCTGTCAGGTGTCGACGCAAGAAACTGCTGAAACCAAACGGGTGCCTGCACCCAGGGCTGAGAATTTGTCATGTGCTGATGAGGAGTTATAATAATATATGAGCAAATCACAAGCATTCTGCAAATTAATCAAATTTTTCCCCCCTTCTCCCTTGTCTCAGGGAGAGTGGCTTTGCAGGCAGACGTAGGTGAAGCGCTTCTGCTCACAGATGGTCGCTTTGGCATCAGATGGAATTTATATAACAGTAATTCTGAGTCCCTGCCAAGGTAGCAGTGAGCACACCAGGGAGATTGTAGGAGGCGAGTCATGTGGTTTTGTTGAGGTTGTTGTGGGAAGTTTAAGGGGGGAAATCTCAAATTTTCCTTTACTGTTTTTGCCTGAAGGGCCAGAAAAACGGAACGCCATTCTGCCATGGGCGAAATCCGTCACATCTCTCCTTGCCACTTGCTCGGGGAAGAGCGTTTCCCAGCTGTTGCAACTGCTGCCTGTGACAGAGCCTTGCGTGCTCCTTACAAGACGGAAAGGGGCTGGGGTTCACGAGGTGGCCCTGCTACGTGCTCAAAGGAGACCTGGCCGCGGCTGCGCCACGCATTCCTCCCCACCTGCTCCCCCTGGCATTGCTAAACCTACCAGGGTGCTTTTTTTTTCCCTTTCAAGTGTTTTATTAAATGAAGAGTCTAACCACCCGCACTTTAATTACACACGGGCTCCGTTTATAATTCCTCTGGATTTATTCAAGTAGCTGAAAGCGACGGTGCTGGTGATTAAAGTGATCATGTTAGTTTAGTGGGGGTGTTGCCGTGTAATGTGTGTGTCACGAGGTGCCAGTGTGTGCCCACACATAGGGGCTTGTCCTGGGGTCTCCCCCCTATAATGTTCCAGTGGCCCTCCTCCTGGGGGGCAAAGCTCACCTTGCATGGGACAGAGGGACACAAGAGTTGACCTTCTGAGTCTCCTGTTGAGGGACCGGCTCCCCCCGCAGGGGCCCTTTTCCTCCGCGGAGGGAAAATGATAGCAAGATGGCGTTGAGACCGCGTTATGCAACGGTCCTGCTGCTGTGGGCTTTCTCTTCCTAATGCGCAACCCTGCCCATTTGTTTTGGTTTACGTGACTACAGAGAAATAAGTGGATTAGACAGAAACTTTAGCATGCTTCATTGCAGCTGGGTGCCGACATCTGTCACTCCTCAGCCACATTCTGGAATGCCAACAAGAGAAAGCAAAGTCTCACACCTTTGATTTGTAGAAAAAGCCTTTTATAAAGGAGAAGAAAAGAGAAGAAAGGAACTGTATTTCTTTTGTGACTCCATAGAAGAAGGAGGAAAAAAAAAAAAAAACAAAACTACCACTCCTCAGGCTTTATTTATTTATTTATTTATTATTCACTTATTTATTTATTGCGTGCAATGTGAGTGGTACTCCGTGGTGGGCTGAACGGATGCTGGAAAGTTTATATTTTCATCTTTCCTTTTAACTTTGTACTTTTCAATTATCCTGGGACCCAATTTGGTGAATGGGTGAATTTGGGCATGATAAAAATATAGTGGTTCTTTTAAACTCTCCAGGGTGCCATTTCTTTGGGGGCTTGGCATGAGCGTGGGCAGTGGGTGCTGGGTCACTGACAGAAGGAGGGATGTGTGATCCTGTCCCACACCCTACAGGAAGCATGCCAGCTGCCTCTCACAGGTAACCTCAGACACCAGCGTCTGCTGGGCTGTTTTCTGCTCATGAGGAGGTGTTTTGGAGAGTCCTCTCTTCTGCCTGCCTTGTCTTTTCAGTGGGACGTGGGGCACACCCTTGGGTGTGAGCCATGCCCGTGCTGTTGGCCCCCTCTCACATTTAAACTGCTCCACGAGACAGGAACTACAGCTGATGCCATGAAAGAGAAACTATAGCTAATGTGTTCATTTTAAGACGCACGATGGGAAACAGGAAGCCATTGAACTCGAGAGAGCCCACTTGTTTATTTCTCTGGGTGTGTTCAGGAATGTAACCCATCTGGAGGAGAAGCAGACACAGAAACCTTCACCCCGCTCCCACCCACTCCCAGCAAGGTGAGGCAGGCTCTTAAACTCTGACACCCCCTAGAGCCCTACTGGGCACGCTCAGGAGTGCGTTGTGCCAGAGGGTGAGGGTGCCAGGCGGTGAGTTCCAGAAGCGGGTGGCAGGCTACAGTCACTGCCTCAGGGAAGCTCTTGCCAGACCTTCTGACTTTTCCAAAGAAACTGGAAATCCATGTTTTTACGTGAAATCTTTTTGTTTTTAAACATTGGCAGTGCACTACCATTTTTTAGACACTAGTGTTGGGACAAAAAAAAAAAAATGTGTGTGTGGGTCTCTAGCTTGCAACCGCCAAGATGGAGGGAATATGGTGATGTGTGGAGAGGGAGGGTCTCAGGTCAGGGGGCACGGTGTCTTTTTAGCTCTACCCCCAAGGTGGCATGGTTGTAGAGGGCAGGAGAGAAGAGGGCACCATTTTGTGGAGCTGTGTTGAGCTTCAGGGCACAGAGAATCAAAGCCAGCCAGCGGAGCTATGGTGCACTTGAACTTGGCCAAGACCTCCAAGGCTGTCCATGAGCTTGGAGAACAAGTGGATGGCAGGGACTGAAGTCGCACAGGCGTGGGCCGTGGGATTTTCCTGCCGAGGAAACCAGCCAGGGCGGGGAAACGATCCGGGGACTGAACAAGGCCCTGGAGGGACAGCCTGTGGGGGTGTGGTGGTGGGTATCTATGGGGTCACCTGTTAGGTGGGGTGACAGAGACAGGAAGGCAAGGCTGTGGGACAGCAAAGGGATGCAGGGGAGCAGGGTGGGGTCATGTGTGCCCTCCCCACAAGACTACAAACTGATAGGAAGCTGTCCCCGGTGAGCTGTCTTGTCAGGGCCCTATTTCCACTCCAGGTCCAGCTGTCCCCAGTCTACAAATGGGGAGGCTCAGGGGCATCCCCAGCCTTAGGGAAGCAGCTTTCAGGATAACTCCCGCTTCCTTAGGTTTGTGCCTTTGCAGACAAGTGGACCTGTATGGTTTTCAAGGTGGTAGGTCTCAGTGGAAAAATCAGGGAGTCCGAAGGGACACGTTTCTAGTAGGAATGGCGGTGCGCTTTAGACAGGAAGGGCCGTGAGTTGGAAAGCAGTTGGCAGCAGAGGAAAGAGGTTGTGGTGAGAAATCGGCAGAGAGGGAGACCCAGAGAGGTGGCACCCAGGCAAGAGCAGACACACGTGGCAGCTGGTTAGGCGTGGCTGCCCCGGGAATCGGCACTGTGGTTCTCAAGGACCCTGTGGTCCCCGTGGGCCTGAGGGTGCCCGGGCAAGACTCCCACAGGGCACAGACGACTGTTGTAGCCATCCAGTCTGTCTTGTCGCTCAGGGGTTCTGACAGCTACGCATAGCCCGAGAACCTTCAGGAGGAAATGTCTGAGCATTAAACGTATGACTAACAGATCCACAGCTGCTGGCCTTAAAATCATTCCCTTTTTGACTAGCACCCTAATTTTACTTT
Organism: Jaculus jaculus; assembly: GCF_020740685.1. NCBI lineage: Eukaryota > Metazoa > Chordata > Mammalia > Rodentia > Dipodidae > Jaculus > Jaculus jaculus. Next base: position 6,477,147 of record NC_059108.1, on the reverse strand, counting down.
AAGTTTTCAAATTAATTTATTGAAACATAAAACAAGCTTTATTTTAGTAACAGTATACACCTTTGATTCCCTAGCTTTCCTTTCCATGAGACCCCCGCCCCCGTCACCCACCCACCTACTCCATCCCAAGAAATGCTCTGCCCTCATGTGCCGGCAAGAGAAAGCAGAGTTTCTGAGGGCGGCGAGCATTAGTTCTGGTCCCCAGGGCCACCCTTCTGGTGGCCACTACCCCTCCCTTTGTCCTCTCCTAGCATTTCTTTCAATATTAAATGCCTCGCCCAGAGACAAGCTCTCAGTATCATTAGAGTATTATTATATTACACATCTAAAAATCTTCAAAAAAGGAAAGTAAGTTCATCGACCCTTTGAAGGTTATTTAATGATAAACATAAATGCGTTCATAAAATCCGGGGATGATTTAAGATCCTGGATCAATAGTAGTGTTGAGTACATGCTGCTGGCCCGCTGACCACCCAGGCAGGCTGGTGCCTCTACAGATCACCACAGCCTGGGGCAAACAAATAAACACACGGAGGTGACGGGGAACCACAGTTGCACCAGCGTGGGCATGAAGTTGGGGTGCTGAGGGAAGGCTGAGGAAGGGACGACAGGCTGGGCAATGCCCCCAGCAGTGGTCCTGGACTGTGTACAAGTCAGGCAGAGGCTGTACTGGATTCTGGGAGACTCTATTCCCCACCCCTGGCCCAGCCAGACTCCTCTCCGATCTCCTGTTGGGATTCAGCACCTTTCTCCCTGTTCCTGAGCCTGAAGCTACAGGGAGCTGGCTCTGACTGTGCAGCCAAAACAGTGCCCCGTGGTTCCCTGGCATTGTGACCTCAAGCCTTGTCTTAGACCCCATTAAGTTGACCCCCATCTGACATGGGGGCGTCTTAACAGGTGGTTTGGTTTCAGCATTGTCAGGGGGATGGATATGCACACTCATCACCTATATGTGGGCTACCATGCCCAGGCACTTCATAGAGGGAGTGTTTTCATAGTTGCAGCCGCATCTCCCTACGGCCTAAACATTTTACAGGCTTTTAGCTTGTTGACTCTGCACAGCAAGCCACCTCAAGGAGGAGCTAATTATTTGGATGCCCATTTTACAGATGGGAAACTGAGACCCAGAAGGAGGATGGCTGACTCAAACGTGACACAGCCTGAGGATATGTGAGCTTTTGAGCGCTGGTGTTAGACTTCCAAGCCCCAACTCCTGTCCACTGCCCTTCCCTGGGAGAGATGCCCAGCCCCAGGGGCTTGTGGTTATTTATCAACCCCCAGCCCCCCGCCAAGTGCCGATGTCTCCATTGGTAGAGCAAGTCGGGCGTGGTGTTGAAAATGCTCCTTTCCTGAATTTGTGTGTCACCAGGGAAAGCTAAGAGCCACCGCCCAGGCTCTGTGGTCTTGGGACCGTGTTTGGAGCTGTGGTCATCTCCTCACGTGCAGCGCAGTGTTGTGATTCTTCATTGAACATCAGCAATACAAATTCATTTTTGTAAGAAACTTTGAAAGTAACCTTTTATTTATTTACTTATTTTTTAGTGCAGATGTAAACAGCATAAAGTCTTCTTAGGGTAAGGCTAATTCCTGCAAGTCTCTCTCTGTGTCATAGTGAATGAACCCATGTTGAGGCATGACCATCAAGAAGCCAGTCTCTATTCAGATTTTCTTTTTTTATTTTTTTTTTAAACCTCATTTCCTTGTTCTGTTCTAACTGTCTCTCACTCAGGAGACCATAGTACATGAGCTGTCATGGCTCTTGCTGTGTTTCTTTCTGTGAGCGCGTCTCAGGCTCTTTCTCATGTTTGATAACCTTAGCCATCGTGAGGAATATATGGAAGGGCGTCCCTGGGCTGTCATGTGTTAAGTTTAGACAAGAGTTCTGGGGCTGAGAAGGAAATAGAACTGAAGTGGGCCAAGGGGGCCTTGCCTACCTGGCTGAGGCACTGTTTGTTAGGTTTCTCCCTTTGTGAAGTTACTCTATGCCCGCTTCGCACGGGTACCGAGCAGAGGGGCACCTTTCTTTGAGGGAGTGGCTATTCTTCTCTGCCTCCCGGGGTGGGTGGGGGGTGCCCACATAAATTCTTTGTTGTGCTCAGGGCATCTTGCGGATCCTTCCCTACATATTTACTGATTCAATCATTTATGTCCCAGTGGCGTGTGGATATTTATCTTGTGCATTAGGCTATGCCTGGGTGTGAGGCTGTTTACTTTGTTCTTGAAACTCTTCCAGCTCTGAGTCTAGGGGCCTCCTCTCTGGCTCTGGCTTGATGGCCTCTTGCGTACTCTTGTGGAGGCCTTTTCTTTTTCATTTAAAGCAATTCCTTATTTCATGGCACAAAATGTTGGGGGATCATCTTGTGTATTTCCTGTCCCTTGCAGACTCAGCCACCTCTCCAAGGAGGCTGCTTGTGGTTTGGAGGTACAGCGACACCCTCAGGCTCGTGTTTGAATTCTTGGCCCCCCCGCTGGCAGTGCTGCTTTGGGAAATGGTGGACCTTTTAGGACTGGGGTGGCCTCGCCAGAGTGTTGGGCTGCTGGGGAGTCCCTTTTTATGAGAACCCTACTTCCAGATCCACCAAGATGTCAGGAGCCGTGGCAGCCTGCCCCCTTCTCCATGTCATCCCGCCAATGGACAATGAATACCAAGTTTCCCTTCTTCAAGTGGCTTCTGTCAGGTGTTTTGTCATGGCTACAAGAAAAGTAAGGCAAAGTTTTGTTCTCTCTCTCTCTTTTTTTTTTTTCTTTTTCTTTTTTCTAAAGACAGAATGACAGAAAGAAGCAGGTGGATAGAGAGAATGGGCGCTCCAGGGCCTTCAGTTGCTGTGTGCATCTGGCTTACACGGGTTCTGGGGAATCAAACCGGATCCTCTGGACTAACCACTAAGCCATCTCTCCAGCCCCTCAATCTCTTTATCTGTGTGTTTATTTTTTGAGAATATTAGAAAGCGACATCACCACCTCTAGGTGCTCTCGGTTGGTAAAACGCAATGCACACAATACACACACCTGTCCGCCTACTCCTGTCTATGACGCGTCTACTTCTTGCAGGCTAACTTAAGGATGAGTTTGCAGGGGTGTCTCCACCCTATTATTGCATGGATCAAAATTCTACTTTTAAAATAAGTACACGTTTTGAGTAGCCTTTTAAATTAAAACCCAAATCACAAGAAATTTAAAACCTCAAATCATTTGTAGTAAGGATATTCCAAAGTGTTTTAGCATCTTTGATTAGATGGATGAATATTTTTTAAAATCTGAAAACATAAATTACGTACCTGATTGGAACCATTCTTGCCTATTTAGAATTAGGGGGGAAATTTTTTTTTAAAGTATAAAATATGCAACAGTAGAAACAGCTCTTTCTGCAGGCCCAGTGCCTGTCTTTAAATGCTAACTCACCTCATTCCCCTGCGTGGCCTTGAGCCTGGAAGAAGGGTACAGGGGAGGGCATTGGCCTCCTCCCAGTTTGGGGTCAAAGCTGCTCCGAGAGGCCAGCAGGTGAGGACTGGGGTCTCCAGTGCACCTTGGTGGACATCAGAGAGCGCCCCCTAACGGCCAGGCTTGCTGTCATCCCTGTACTCTGTGGAGCCCCAAGGCAGGCTAGTTGCCTCTGGGGGTGGGGTGGAATTTCCAGCATCTCCGATTGGCCCTATAGGTGGAGCCTTTTTTTTTTTTTTTTTTTTTTTACCTACCAGCATGCATTTCGCAAAGGTCTCTGGAATTCCAGTGGTCCCTGGTTGGGATGCAACAGGAGACCTGGAGTTGTTAGGAGCCTCCTTAGCGCCTATTGGCAGCAGCTCTTCCCAAACCTTTATAGCCCTGCACGCAAGCCTCTCTGATGGCTTCTTCTCCCTGACCGTATCAGCTGGTCCTTCTAAAGGACAGCACCCAGATGTGGAGGTGGGACACTTACAGATCCCAAGTAGCTTAGAAGGCCCGTTGGCTATCTGGGTCTGCTCGTTTTTACCTGCAAAGACTGAACCAACTGTGGACTAAATTTATTTGAAAAAAAAAATTAAAAAAGAAGACCTAGAAAGTTCCAGAGCTGGGGAGATGTCTCAGCCAATACGAGTGCTTGCTATGAAAGATGAGGGCCTAACACGCCCTGGGCTCTGTTCCCCAGCACCGACATCAACAGCCGGGCATGGCCGTGCGCACCTGTGGCCCTCGTCCTGTGCTGAGCAGACAGTGGAGAGTTGCTGGTGATCACTGGTCAACCAGTCTGACCCAAAGCAATAGCTCCAGGTTCAGTGAGAGACTCTACCTTAAGAAAACAATGCAGAAGAATCATAGAGGAAGATATCCAACTTTGCCCTTTGGCCATTGCACACATGTGCCTTGTCCGCACACACATGTGCTTACAGTCCCCACACACCACAGAACACACACACACACACACACACACACACACAGAGGGAGGGAGAGAGAATGAGTTCCAAACAGCAAAACTTGTATTCACCACACGCTAAGTACTGATGAGTGAGGTGCTGTGTAGGCACATCTGATTGTCACCTCCAGCCATTTCCCAGGTAGCCCCTCTCCAGCGTTGCGATGCGCTGGGGTCTCAGCTGTGTGCCCATAGTCAGGCCTTTGCTGGCAGTGTCTGTACTGATAGTGTGCAGGCGTTTTTCTTTAATCATTATTCCCTAGACAATGCACTAAAGCAGCCATTTACATAGGCCTTAGATTTACATTTGATATTTTAATATTCTAGACATGCTACAAAGTATATGAAAGGCCAGGCTCGGCAGTGTAAGCCTGGAGTCTAAGGCAGGAGGATTTTCATAAGTGTAAGTCCAACCTGGGCTATAATATGAGGTCCTGACTCAAAATATCAAAAATAAGGGGCTGGGGAGATGGCTCAGCTGTGAAAGGAGCTTGCTTAAAAAGCCTTACAACTGGGGTTCAATTCCCCCAGTACCCACATAAGGACAATACACAAAGTGGCACATGTGTCTGGATTTTGTTTGCAGTGGCAGGAGGTCCTGGCATGCCCACACACTCTTTCTCAAGTAAGTTAAAATATTTTTAAAAACCCTCAAGTTTTTTTGCAATTCAAACAGCAATTTTCTTGAGGAGATGGTTCAGCAGTTAAAGGCCCTTGCTTGCAAATCCTTCCAGCCAGGTTTTAATTCTCCAGTACCCACACAAAGCCAGAAACACAAAGTGGTGCACAAATCTGGAGCTCATTTGCAGGGATAAGGTACCCTGTTACACCCATGCTCTCTCTCTCTCTCTCTCTCTCACACACACACACATTTTCTCTCTTTCTGCTAAATAAACAAATAAAAATATTTTAAAAGCCAAAAAACAAAAATCAAGTATGAGGCAGGATGTGAGCCAGTTCCACGCAAACAGCCACCTTGTGTGAGGGACTTGAACATCCTCAGACTTTGGTGTTCGTGCTGGGAGGTCATCTTGCAGCCAGCCTCTTGTGGGTGCTCAGTGTGTGAGGTACTTTTCCGTAGACCGCAGTACCAGACAGAACAGCTCACAGAGAGAATGATGGAATTTGAATTTCAGCTCTAGTCCATCCTGGAGGAGATGACGTCACCAAGCAGAGCTGTTCAACCCTCCATGGTCGGGAAGCAGAGGAGAACAATATCAGGAAGGGGCAGGACAAGAATGAGCCCCGAGGAGATGTCTCCAGTGACTGACTTCCTCCAACCAGGCCCTACCCTCCACAGTTCTGCCATCTCTCCATTTTCTGTTTCTTTTTTAAATATATTTTTATTTTATTTATTTATTTGGGAGAGAGAGACAGAGAGAGAGAGAGAGAAGGGGTGTGCCAGGGCCTCCAGCTACTGCAAATGAACTCCAGATGCGTGTGCCCCCTTGTGCATCTGGCTTACATGGGTCCTGGAGAGTCGAAACTGGATCCTTTGGATCCTTTGGCTTTGCAGGCCCCATTTTTTCTTTTATTTTTAATTTAAAAATATTTTATTTTTTATTTATTTGAGAGCGGTAATGTTGCAGTCTGGTCCGCATTGCTGGTAGAAATCACCCAAATAAGAGCAGCTTCTAGGAAAAAGGTTTATTTTGGCTTGCAGGCTTGAGGGGAAGCTCCACAATGGCAAGGAAAACAATGGCATGAGCAGAGGGTAGACATCACCCCCTGGCCAATGTAAGGTGGACCACAGCAACAGGAGGGTGTGTCAAACATTGGCATGGGGAAACTGGCTATAAAGCCCATAAGCCCGCCCCCAACAATACACTCCCTCCAGGAGGCATTAATTCCCAAATATCCATCAGCTGGGGAGCTAGCATTCACAACACCTAAGTTTATGGGGCACACCTGAATCAAACCACCACAGGTAATGATGGAGAATGATGAGCATGCCAGGACCTCTAGCTGCTACAAACAAACTCCAGATGCATGCTCCACCTTGTGCACCTGGTGTATGTGGGTACTAGGGAATCAAACCTGGTTTCTTGGGCTTCATAGGCAAACACCTTAACCACTAAGCCATCTCTTCAGCCCAATCTCCCCATTTTTTATTCATCTTATGGACTCATGAATGGATTCAACGATTGACTGGATTAGAGGCTTCATGTCCTATTACCTCTGGAAATCCCTCTGCAAACACACCCAGAGATGTGCCTCACTAGTCTCCTAAGTGTCTCCCAGTCCGATCACGTTGGAAATGACAATTAACCATCACACCGAGGAACCTATGTCTTTCTTGATCCCAAGTAAGATGGGCAACATGCTCCTGAGCAGACTTTGGTGGTCTTCTGGAAGATGAATCTTTGGTACCTGTTTCCATGGGGGTGGTGCGTGGTGTGCCTAATACCAGACGTAGACACTTTTTGTGTCATGGACCACCTCCTAGAACATCTTTGTTTCTAACTGAAGGGCATTCCCACTGTACAAAATCCCCTGGTACAGGGTTTGAAGACAGGCAGGTTCAGGAGTGAGTAGAGCGAAGCAGTGGTTTGATTCAGGTGTCCCCATAAACTTATGTGTCCTGAAGGCTTGACCCCAGCTAATGGCCATTTGGAAATTGGAGCCTCGTTGGATGTGCGATGAGTGTGGTGGGCTCATGGATGCTATAGGCAGATTCTCCTTGCCAGTGCTTGGCACACTCTCTTGCTGCTGCTGTCCACCTGCTGTTGAACAGGAGGTGATGTCCAGCCTCTGCTCATGTCGCGTTTCCCACCGCCATCGTGGAGCTTTCCCTGGAGTCTGTAAGCTGAAATAAAACCTTTCTTCCACAAGCTGCTGACTGCGACAAGAAATGGGTGTGCATTTAGTATCAATTTGACCAGCAATCAGTTAGGCACACCTCCTGGGGCCCATGTTTTCCTGTCTGTGAAAGCAGAAGCCATCCTGACCCACGCTGCTGGCTGTGTGAGGACCAGCCGAGGCGGTTCTTGTGCACGTGCTCTGGCGAGTGTGGTCCAGAAGGTTCTCACCCCACAGATCCTGTGGCCACTCCAGGACTGACCGCCAAGGGCTGGCTATCTCCCTGCTGCACACTCGCTCATCTTCCACCCCACACCTGGGACAAGCCATCAGCTCAGAGGTGTGGGAGCCCCAACCTACAGATCTGTCTCTTCAGGAAGCCGCTGCCCTGAGCTGTAGCTGATAGATGGCCCCCAAGGGCCAGAATTTTCCTTTCCCTTTAGGTGCAGGGAAAGAACAGCTATTTCCCCTGTAGCAAGTAAGAAAAAAAAATCCCTTGTTCCCCCACTTTCACTATAAACCATGTAGGACGTGCTTTCTCCTTACCCCTCTTGACCCCTCCACACTGTATACATATTTATGTATTATTCATAGTGGATTAAAAATGAATGTGTTCTTTACCACTGCTCTACGGTGCAGTGACAATACAAATTAACGTATGATGTACTTACTTCTCGCGTGGCAGTGATGGGAAATGTTGATGGCCTCAGAGGGAGAGGTGCAGAGGAGAGCATGGGGGAGCGGTGGGGAGCCCACCTGGCACCCATCACCCGGGTGTGGATGAAGACAGGGGAGCTTCAGGCACTGCAAGACTGTAGTTCCAGGAAGGGCTCGCCACACACTTCTTTTCTCCCAGGGGGTGAGGTTCCAGTGCCCTGTGAGCTTGACACCTCCCACATCCTATGACGAGCTTCCTTCTCTTACAACGACCTGTTCTTAGGAGGCTGCATTGACCAGCTGTCGGTCCCTGGCGTGGGCTTAGGCGGGCCACTTTATCCACAGTGTCCCCTCTCTTGGCTGTCTCATTCAGGGCAAAATACTCAGTGGCCAGGGAGCCAGGGCCCTTGTTCCGATGGGGTTGGCAGCCCGTTCAGGTGGCTTTTAGAAGGACACAGAGCCTGCAGTCACATGTCCCTCAACCATCGTGGCGGGTTTGGAAGAATCTGGAAGGGCCTTGTGGGGCAGTGGCAGCTACACCAAGCACTGAAGGACGAGAAGAGGTAGAGGCAGGGAGGATTCCACACTGAGGAGATGGGGAAGCGCTGTATAAGGCTCCTCGGGCAGGAAGGAACATGCCGCGTTTGGAGGCTAGAGGGAGGACGTCTGTGGCTTGAGGGTGGCTCACTGGGTGCTTTGAGGGAGAGAGTAAGTGATGATCTCAGGTCGTTGTTCCTCCTGCTTCGGTTCCTGGAATCCCTGGTGGCTACACAGCGACGTATCATCATGTCAAAGGGCCACTTGAATGCCTACAGCCCTGCTTTCTGTGGATTTCCCTCCAGCGCAGGGTTGGGTCCCACGCACAGCAAACTCCAGCCCCTGTTCACTGTGTCCACACGAAGCACAACTGCCCCCAACCCTCTCCTCTCAACAATGATGGTCTTTGGAACTCCCGGAGTCCCATTCAGAGGACAACAACTGAGGAAGAGCCAGTCCTTTCAGCTGTAAGCCACCTGGGACTAGCCCTCGGAACACTTGTTAAATCAGTCTTTTTTTTGTTCATATTGATTGTACGAAGTGATGGGTCTCATGATGACATGTTCGTGAAAGTATACCACTGCCCTTTCCCGTGCCCCTCCCCACTCCGTGTTCTCTTTCTTGTCCCAAATAGTCCTCCTAGACATCCACATGATGTCACATACGTGAAGTCATGGAACCAACCTACATGGGTGCTTCTGCGAAGCTCCTCCCCCCCACAGCCTAGCCACAGTGACAAGACCAGCAGCGAGTCTGGCGCCGTCAGCTGACGCCCGTGCACTTCCTTACCATTTGCGCAAGTGTCCCATCACCTCCCTGGATGCCTATGCCGTTCCGTCAGCACAGCTGCTGCTATTGCGTCATTTTCAAGGTGTGGAGGCTGAAGAATGGGGAGAACAAGCCCATGGTCCAGGTCAGATAGACCACAAGTTGGCTTTGGTAGTAAGCTGCTTACCAAACTCATGAGGAAGGGAAGAGGTCATTGGACTCCATGGTCATTGCCAGACATGACTCTGTCTGCTGCCAAGGAGAGGGAAGATGATCAAAATCAAGTGAAGATGCAGGACTGAGGGGCCTGAGCCTTAGAGGTCGTCCAAAGGCCACCTCTTGCATGGGGCTGTGCTCAGTGAGACCAAACCTGGGAGAGGTGCCGTCTTCATTGGCCTCTTCAAGGGAGCTGACTGGAGTGGTTCTCAGTCTCTCACATTCAAGACTGTGGTACTCAACCGCAGCTGTAAAAGCTCTTTCTAGTTCTTAGAAATTGACCAATGTTACCAGGTCTTCCTGGCAGCCAGTGGAGCTGGAAATCACCAAAATGTCATCCCCAGTGACCAAGACGGTGCAGTCCGCGGGGCGGTCACTGGGTCTCAGGGCTCTGGGTGGTGAAGGACTGTGAGCTAGGGATGGTGGCACCGTCTCTTCTGGGAGAGTGCCCTGCCTCCAGTTAAAGATCCGATTCTCTCCTACCCCCCCCACCACACTGTGGGCTCCGGACCCCCAGCACGGCTGTTCAGGACTCTCAGCGGCCTCCTCTGCCCACCTCCTGGACGCCCCGGGAGAATCAGCGGTGCAGCCATTACTGGGGCTTAGCCTGGAGGCTTTTCTTCTATTCTCTGACCAAAGGGCACCAGCCCTTCACAGCGATGTTTGTATCCGCATAAGGGGATCTGCATGGATGGATAGAACATACAAACTGGAAACTCTGTGACCCAGGTTGGCTGGACTCAGAAATACGTCAAGTGTCCAAAAGCGTTTTGAACAATGACAGCTTTCCATTTGAGAATCAGGCTACATAAGATGATCTTTCACTGAAAGTCAATTCTGGGTCAGGTACATCACGTCTTCTCCAGTCACCCACCCACAGGGTGGACACCTTGTTTCTTCATAGTCCTTACTTTCACGTCAGCCTCCTGGGATCCTTTTAGGCAACAACTCAGAGGGATGGATGTGAAATAAGATTTTTGTAGGGCTGGAGAGATGGCTCAGCAGGTAAGGTGGTTGCCTGCAAGGACTAATGACCTGGGTTCAATTCCCTAGTACCCACATAAAGCCAGGTGCACAAGATGGAATTTGTTTACAGTGGCTGAAGGCCCTGGCACACACACTCGTTCTGTGTCTGTCTCACTTCTCTCTGTCTTGATATTTGCAAATAAATAAAAAAAATAGAGAGACACTTGTTTAAAATTTTTTAAAATATATTTGCTTTTTTGAGATAGGGTTTTACTCTAGTCTAGGCTCACCTAGAATTAGTCTCAGGGTAGCCTTGAACTTTTGGCAATCCTCCTACCTCTGCCTCCCATCACACTCAGCTAAAAAAAAAAAAAAAATACTATTTTATATATATGAAAGTTCACTGCAATAATATGTAAAGCAACTCATCAGACATGTGTACGTATTTGTAAAAGTATTACTATACCAAAATGCACTGCAGTCGAGTATGGAGGATGGATTGCATGTGAGTGTTTTATCTTACAAACACGCAGGTGATCACAGTCTTTGTACCAGCTGTGGAGAATCAGTGGCGTTTTATACCTATTGTAAATTTGCTTTGAAATCGAACCTTCCAGGTCCTCCGTATCATAACTTCTCTATCTGTACAGAGATCTGACAGAACTCTGGCAACACCGCCATGAAGCTTCTATATGAGGGTGAGCCCGCAAACGCCAGTGTGGACCCCTGTGGAGCAGCACCTTGGGTCTCAGTTACTCCCATTCTGACCTACACACTTCCAGTTACAATGCGCACTTCAAGATCAAGACTTCTTTTTTTGTTTCTTTTCAAATTTTTATCAGCAACTTCCATGATTATAAAAAATATCCCATGGTAATACCCTCCCTCCCCCCACTTTCCCCTTTGACACTCCATTCTCCATCATATCCCCTCCCCCTCTCAATCAGTCTCTCTTTATCTTGATGTCATGATCTTTTCCTCCTCTTATGATGGTCTTGTGTAGGTAGTGTCAGACACTGTGAGGTCATGGATATCCAGGCCATTTTGTGTCTGGAGGAGCACGTTGTAAGGAGTCCTGCCCTTCCTTTGGCTCTGACATTCTTTCCACCACCTCTTCCGCAATGGACCCTGAGCCTTGGAAGGGGTGAAGATCAAGATTTCTTATGCATCCAGCACAGTGCGGGCTTCCTCCTGTGGCGCATGTGTGCAGAGCTCCAGATGCAGCCGCAAAGAGATTCCATTTCACCAAAGTTCAAAAGAGAACTGACTCGAACTTGGCTTGGCCCCTGCAGTATCCAGATCTGACAGAGTCGTCATACGTTATCTCTGACTCTATCAAGAAACACAGGTTCCAAATGTAACCATAGGGTAAAATCGTGATGAATATTTTAAAATCAGTTGGTGGGAAAACAGACTAAGTGCTTTTGCACCAGTTTGGCAGATGCGAGGAGGCTCTTGTTACGAACAGCGGCAATATTTGAGGTTTCCATGAAGTGTGCCTAGACGAGGCTGACTTGTGAACGTGGTTCTGCTGTTCTCCAGGTCACCAAACTTCCTAGTGATATTTAAAATTTTTATTGACTTATTACTTGAAGCCCTTCCATCCAAAAACTTGTCACATCAGGAAGATATTATTTATTAGTAAATTATGGTCATGGCCCCTCATAATGGAAGGAAAAGATGAGGACATCAAAATAAAAGGGAGACTAATTGAGAGGGAGAGAGGATATGATAGAGAGTGGTTTTGGGAAGGGGAAAGTAGGAAAGGGAATTATCATGGTTTATTGTCTATAATTATGGATGTTGTCAATAAAAGTTGTTTTTTTTTTAAAATATACCAAAAAAAATAATATAGTCGTGGAATAAATAAATTGACCTGGTCCCAGTTCTATTGGAGGCACACTCCTCAGCTGGGTGCTCTGCCCCAGGGCCAGCTGTCTGCGGGGCGACATGGAAACAGCATCGGTTTCTGAGAAGATTTGGAGCGCACTTGGACGTGTCTCTGAAGTTTCCTGTTGGCTCATCTTCCACCTGGGTTCTCAGGGCTGCTCTTCAGCTGCCCCTCATGTCTATAGGTGCACATAGGAGCTGTGTTTTCTCCTGCTGCATTCACTGACTCTTTGTGGACTCTGGGCACCGCTCTGGTGGACATAGGCATGGTCCCTTCATGAATTGGATTGCTGCTTCTTGGGGACTCCATGTTATCTTGAAATTGCTTGTCTAAGATCAGCTGACACTCTCTGGATTTAGACATACGGCAGGGAAAATGGGCACATCATGGCTTCTCCAACCCTGTTTCCACAGAGAGGAAGGTCTCACTGGTCCCCGTCTTAATCTGTTTTCCTTTGCTATGACAAAATTCCTCAGGCTGAGCACGCACTGGATTGATGAAAGAGGTTTACTTAGCCCATGCTTCTGGAGATCCGAGAACATGGCTGGCTCATGGAGGACTCTGGTACAGGCCTCCACCTCCACCCCAGCATGGCTGACAACTTCATGCGAGGAGCAAATCCCTGAAGGAGCAACCACATGGCAGCTGCGAAGCCGGAGAGCTTAGAGGGCCGAGAGCGTTTCTCCATATCAAACTCCTCTCACAGGAACTTAGCAGAGCACCAAGAGAAGTGCCTTAATTCCTCCCAAAGGCAGCACCACCCCCAATGATCTGAGCACATTCCACGCGTCTCCACCCGCTCTCGGCATCACGGCATCAGAGACGGCTCCGGCAGCACTCTCGCTCAGCCTGCATTCGGGCCTGACTCGAGGCAGGAACAGGACCACTGCACTCCCCGCGCTGGCCAAGTTCTGTGTTAGAAGAGCGGGTCTCATGATAATGTTGGAGGGAAACGACTCGAGATGAGGAAGGCAACCAGTGACAGGAGGGTAAGGGGACCAGAGAGGGTTAGAGGAGGAGCTTGTGATCACAGCACAGGGCGTCCGTGCGTGGAAACCTCACAAGGACACACATGTGGCAGAATTGATATATGCTAAAAAGAAGAAAAACAAACATTCGTCTCATTTCTCTTCCCTGCCTTCTCAGGGGCTTCTCTGTCTCCATGGGAAGAACGGGTAGAACCGGGCAGCAGGGAGGCAGGAGGGAATCATGACGATGAATTCTGACCTGGTGGCTGATTACCTGTGTTCTTCTTGCTCTGGTAGGGTGGCAGGCAGGGCCAAGGGCAAGCGCGTTTTTTACCCTGGGCTTATTTTCCTCTCCACTCCAACATCCAAGACTGTGCACACTTGGCTTTCACAAGTGGGGAAGTTGACCACAGAGAACCTGCCATTGCCGTAGCCAAGAAATGAAAGCTAGAAACGCTCAGCACAGAGTTTCTAATTCCTCTGAGCCCAGGCCAGGCGAAGTAGAAAAGACTGTGTGGTTGAGGCTCGCTCCCTTAGGGCCGGGGGCACAGGCGACATGGCAACACTCTGGCTCCTGCTTCTGCCACACAGGGCGTCTTGGGGTGCCACGAAGCAGGTACACTATCGGAGCAGAGCCTGGGAAGAGGTGTGGGGTTTGGGGCCACCATGCCCTCAGCTGGCACAGACAAGAATGGACAAGAAGGGAGCCCGCGATCATCAGCACACCTGCTTTGCAGTCTGATGCGGGCTGAGGTGTGTCACTCTGAAGCAGACTGGGGAGGTCTTGGTCTTGACTGCTCCTCTGCGACGGGTGGCTACAAGGACATGGGTCATGGACAGTCCAGGCTGAGCTTCTCCTGCAGGCATCTGAAAGGAGCATGGCTTGGAAGTTGGAAACTGGAAGCATGCAGACATTTCACAGTCGACGCCACACCTGGCTCTGAAGGGGACACTGAAAAGGGGGAGACCCGCATCCGCTGGCTGTGAGGGAAGGGGAGAACACAATGTCAATGGTGTTAGGCAGGAGAATGGTACACTCAAGGCCACTGTGAGCTACACAGGGAGACACCATGTGAGAAAGAAAAAGAAACAGGAGAGAAAAGAAATGCAGCTCTGGGTTTCATTTGGCTCACAGGAATAGCGTGCTTCGTAAAACAGACACCCTGGGGACTGAGGGGAGGGCTCAGCAGTTAAAGGTGCTTGTTTGTAAAGCCTGCTGGTCTCAGTTAGATTCCCCAGTACCCACGTAAATTTAGATCTACAAAGTGACACATGTGTCTGGAGGTCATCTGTAGTGGCAAGAGGCCGTGGCATCATATTCTTTCTACCTTCCTTTCTTCTTTCTCTCTCCATTTCTCTCTCCCTCAAATAAAAGTAAATTTTTTTTTTTAAGAAACCAGACATGTTGTACTGTTGCTGTGACTGTGTGAGAATATGTCCTGACTCCACAGTCGGGATGCTTTGGAAGTTCAATGGTTGGACCTGTTGATTTATTGGTTTACTTTTCTGAGCAGATGAACTTGAACCCTGGGTTTCATCCCTCTGGGTGTTGGTGGGGCAGCACTAGTGAGCTTCCAGGAATGAAGACCCCCCCCAACTTTCCATGGCAAGGAATGCACCTGCTTCCTTGATACTTCCCAAAGCAGATGCTTTGTGTGTCCCGAAGATGAGGAATGCATGCCTTTCGGCCATGTTTCAGGTCAGGGGTCATGCTTTCTGGGCTAGATAAATCTTCATTGGTTTGTTTTCAGCTCTGTACAGAAGCCTCAAAAACCTCACTTTATTAGTAGTCACATTGGACTTGGTTATCTGTTCAGCTTGGCTCCTGCAATTTGCCCCAATGCCCATGAAGCAGCCCTGCTAAACCCTTTGAGCTCAACCTCAGAGGAAGGCCTGTGCTCGTCCACCTCTCCTGGCCCTCCAAACACACCTGAACCTGCAGTTTCTGCTCCACTCATCACTGCGGAGTCAGCTTGGGCATGGTGGCGCACACCTTCAGTCCCAGCACTAGGGAGGCTGAGGTAGGAGGATCGCTGTGAGTTCAAGGTCATCTTGGGTTACAGATAAGTCCCAGGTCAGCCAGGATTAGAGTGAGACTTTGCTTTAAGAAAAAAGACAAAACCAAAAACACACAAATGAACATAAAAACAATGCAGAATCCATGAGGGCTGAAAATGTGAGCTCAGACCTGGGTCAGGATCCCAAACAGGTATTTTCCAATTATGTATAGATCTTGAGTCAGCAAAATGCAGTTTGTTGACCAACTCTGCCCATGGTTTCTTTTATACAGCTGTTGAGCTAAGAATGTTTTTCACATTAAAAAAAAAATTGCTTGGGGGCTAGGGAGATGGCTTAGCTATTAAGGCTCTTGCCTGCCAAGCCTAAGGCCCCAGGTTCGATTCCCCAGGACCCACATAAGCTAGATGCACAAGAAAACACATGCATCTGGAGTTTGTTTGCAGTGCCTGGAGTCCCTGGTGTTCCCATTATCTCTCTTTATATCTGCCTCTCTCTCTCTCTCAAAATAATCAAATAAATAATTAAAATATTTAGAAAAAATGCTTGATAGAAAAGTCAATATTAATTTAGATTTCAATGCCTCCTATAAGTAAGGTTTTGAATTTCATTGATACATTTAAAAATTGGGAAAATTATTTCCTTTCTTGTTATGTCAGCATGAATACAAGGTCTCTGGTTTAACCTCTTAGTCTAAATTATTTGCCAATGCTTTATAGAAATAGTTCTAGGTACTGGGTGGTTTCTCTGCCATCTTCTCCAAAGCCTGGCTTAACAATTCTGGTTGAGGACTGGGAAGATGGCTCAGTGGTTAGGAGCACTGGCTTTTTTAAGCATAGAGGCCTCTCCTACCAGACTGCCAAGTTCGACTCTCCAGAACTCACATAAGAATCTGGGCTGGAGAGAGGGCTCAGTGGTTAAAGGGACTTGTTTACAAAGCTTGATGGCCTGGGTTCGATTCCCCAGTTCCCATTGTAAAGCCAGATGCACAAAGTGTTGCCCGCATCGGGAGTGTGTTTGCAGCAGCAAGAGGCACTGGTTTGCCCATTTTCAATCTCTCTCTCTCTCCTCCTCCCTGTGCAAATAAATAGATTTAAATAAAAGTTTTTAAAAGCTGGGTGTGGCTTGTACCTTTACCAGTTCACAGGGGTGGGTGGAAACTGGAGATTGGGGCTCACGGGTGGACAGCAGCCCCGGCGTGAGGGAGAGATGCCATCTCCAGAGACCATGTGGAGCAGTGATTAGAGAGCACCTGACATTCTCCTCTGGCTTCCCCGTGTACGTACGTGGTGTGAGCACATCTGCACACACACGCATCCATATGTAACACAACACATTGCACACGCATACTCTCCACACACATGCATGCACCACACATCACACAATATACACACACATGCATACACCACACACTGCACACCTACTCTCCACACACGTGTACATCACACACACATTCTCTACACTCACACACGTACAGCACGCAACACACACGCATGCATACATCACACACTGCACGCCTCATCTACACACACGTGTATACACCACACATCACATACTCTACGCATATATACACATGCACAAACCACATGCCACAAATGTGCTCTAACACACATCTGCCACACATCACACATACACGCTACACAGGCGCAAAAGAAAGAAAGAAAATTCTAGTTAGAAGGGGTTGATCGCTTAAAGCCCGCTTTCCATGCCTAGCGTATCGAGGCAGCCTCTAGCCTCTCTCTCTCTCTGTAAGGAGTGATCACAACGTGGATGACCCTGGAGGGGCTGCTGGGGGTCCTTAGAGGGCAGAGGGCGCAGCACAGTGCTGACCGGTCTCTTTTCTCCCCCCTTAGGTCACAGGCCTTTCCAGTGTCGCTACTGTCCCTACAGTGCCTCGCAGAAGGGAAACCTGAAGACCCACGTCCTCTGCGTCCACCGAATGCCTTTTGACAACAGCCAGTATCCTGACCGCAGGTTCAAGCGTTCCCGGGTCGACTCGGAGGCTTCTGGGAATTTTGAAGAGGCTGCAGCTCTGAAGACGGGGAGCTTGGCCGAGCTAACGGAGGAGGGCAGCCAGGGCCAGGACGAGGGCAACTGAGCAGAGCCTGAAGAATGCAATATGCCTCTACACCCCTAACACAGCGCATCTGGCGAGCCGGTTTGCTAACTGCATTCCAAGGGGGAAAATCATGTACAACCCCTCTCTCTAGTGTATAGAACATTAAAAAAAATTAAAAGATATCTATATATATATATTAAAAAAAATCCCCCAGCCCTTGAACATGGCTGCTACACTGTTACCCAGCAACAAGTACTTTCAAACAACGCAGGTCGGAGGAAAATGATTTCAGGATGCCTGGTGTCCTTTGAGCTCCAGAAAGCGGGCGGGGGAGGGGGGGGCCCTTCCAACCCGAAAGTCATCTTTGTCCAAAAATAATGCTCTTAACCGAAAAACGATCCCATCTGAATGATTTAACGTTGCCTTGAAGATGGAAGGCTGTTTTCGTTGTTGAAAACACCTCTTATAATCTGACACCGGCTGCTGCCATTTGCCTAGCGCCCTAATGAGACGCGTCGGGAGGCAGTTGCGGTGCCAGTCAGACTGGGGCGGTCACGTCGATTCCCGTGCTGTCACTCCACACTCCGCGAGAAATCCTAGACGGCCCCGCACTCAGCCAGCCCGCGCCCGGCCTGGCCGCCCGGCGCTGCGCAGCATCGCAGTCGGAAATGTGCTTTTTTTCAACAGCATACAGCCAGATGAATCAATGGGCAGGAAGTGTCTGCAGACAAGTGTCCCTTGCAGGTTTGATGAGTAATTCCTTTTTTTTTTTTTTAGATCAAATTGCAGGATGGAGAAAAGTGAGAAATGCCTTTCTTTTTCTTTGTTTTTGTTTCATGGAGGCCTTTAATTTTTTTTTTTTTTGGATAACAAAATAATAATGATAATTTTAACAAAAAATGTAGAGAACATTCTAGAAAATGTTCTTAGCTGAACCCAGCCATACCTACCGATAGGAAGTGTTGGTCAGGCAGTGCCATTTAGGTAATAACAATGAGATTGCTTTTTATTGTGATTTAAAAAAATTTACTTGAAGGAAGTCCAGTCTGGTCCTTGTGGTCAATTTTTTTTTAACGTGTTGCTTTTAATGAGTGTTGCAGACATGAAGCAAGCTTTTCTTCTCCAGAAAGCTCTTACGAAATAGCTTGTATTAAAATATGAATCTAAACACCCGACTCTCTATCGCTAATGAAGAAAACAGTTTGAGTTAACATGTCTGCTTTTTGTAAACCAAACGTGCACTACATTTTGTAGACTGTAGATGGTTTTCTACTGATTGGATACTCCAAATTTATCCAGTTCTGTACCACATGAAGGGAGATTCTGGGGGTCAATGAGGAAACACAACTATTTTTTTAAAAGCGATTTAAGAAAACTCATTAAAGGATTATTCTTGAGTCTGCTCCAATGCTATAAAAGTTCCCGCCTTCTAATACACTTCCTTTGAGTGACATGAGGTTTGTACTCTGCTTGTGATGGTGGAGATGTACTAAAGCATTAACTTCTAAAACAAAACCATTCAGACTTAAAAGAAAAAAAAAGTCAATATATCCTTGCAGGCTGGGAGCACACAATAAAACCCCAGGGCCTTAAAAACTTCAGCTCTGCCTACAGCAGTTTACAAAAATACTAAACTGCAATCAATGTAAATAAATTCTTAGCGCTATCCTGAGACGGAAAGGGTCTCCGGATAATAAGGAATCCGGTTTGCACATGCTGTCAAAAGGGTGTCATCCTAGCGGGGTTTCACTGGAAACGAGGCCACTGTGCAGCGTGGACCCATCTGGCATAGAGCAGGCTGCTTTCGTGTTTTTCTAGAATAGTTCTCACTGCCTTACTTAAATCGAGTTGATAGGCTGCAGTGTTCCTAGGGTCCTGGAGGAGGGCCTGCGGGTGAAACTTCCCGAACGTAGTGAGCTTTAGGCTTTAACTGCACTGCTGTGTTTGGTGACTGTGACAGTCGCTTGCTTTTCTGTGTGTTTGCCCCGCCTTTGGTATCTTAGCAAAGAGAAATAAATAAATAAGTAAAAAAATATATATATTAAAAAAAGAAGAAAAAAAAGTGAAAAAAAACAAACAAACAAAAAAAAAAAAAAGAGAGAGCCACATTCCATTCCTAGAGCTTTGGGACCTGTCTCCACACTCGTTCTTGTCTTCAGAGCATCGTGAGATGCGACAGGCAATAATTCTGTTCGTGACACTCGGAACATCCCCTCCTCTTTGTGGCGTGTGTGTTGATCCCATTTTGTCCAGTGCTACCGCCCTTCTCTCCCTCTGACACAGGCTTGTTTCCAGAACATTTGTGACTTGTTACACAGCCAGTGACAGCCTCTGTGGTGCAGTGTTGGCGTCGGGTGTCACCGGGTTCTCATATCTAAACATGTCAACTCCTTCCCCTGTAACTTCCGTAGTCTGTGATGCTGGTCAGAATACTGTCGACATTCCTACACAAAGAAAAAAAAAAAAAAACTATCTTGGAGGAGATCTGAGATCAATAGAGTAGAGGGTTTTGTTGCTATGCTTGTAACAAGTAGAAACCTTTGTATTTAAAGTTTATTCTTGGTCATTATTTATTATTATAATACATCTGTGGGCAGAACTTTATTCTGGTATAGAAAGTATTAAAAGTTGTTTTTTTTCAGCAATGACTGTTTTCTTTCTGCTGTTAGAATAAAAGGTCTTTGAAGCAGTTCACTTTTATCCAGTGTTTTATGCAATAAAACCTCTACCTCGGAAAAAATGAAAAGAAAACCCCAAAGCACATCTTTTCCCGTTTGCTTGTGTTCACTGCGAAGGCTCAGAGCTACTTTCCTGGGTTTGCCCATCATGGCAAGGTTTGGCCAGTCTCTGCTTATAAAAAGGGTTGTCATATTCTTCATAGTAAACGTTCTTACCACCTTGGGCTTTCACTGAATACTTTTTTAAAAATGTTTTTATTTATTTGCAAGGAGAAAGAAAGAGAGAGGGAGACAGAGAGGGAAAGAGTGAATGTGTGCTCATGGGTGGGTTCTCCAGGGCCTCTTGCAACAGCAGTCGAACTCCAGACACGTGTGTGGCTTTGTGTATCTGTCTTTATGTGGGTACTGGGGAATCGAATCCTGGCTGTCAGGTTCTGCAAGCAAGCTCCCTTAATTGCTGCTGAACCACCTCCTGAGTCTGGCTTGTTTTGTTTTGTTTTTTTTGAAACAAGAGCTTACTATGTAGCCAGGCTAGGCTCAAACTTATAACTATGCATATGCAGTGCATGTGTACGTGTGTGTATGTGTGTATGTGTATGTGTGTGTGCACATGCTGTGTGTGTGTGTGTGTGTGTGTGTGCTCACGCACATGCCCAAGTGCATATATGAATGATGTTTTCTTAAAGGTTCTCAGACAACCTTTTCAGCGATGGAAATATTCCCGCTACCCATGCTACAGTAATTATATTACAGTAATTACATCAGGCCCTTGGGGCATCAGGGTCTACCATTCCTCCTTACTGATAGAATGTTGTTTTAAAAGTCGTCATATGCAAGTAGGTCTTCTCTCTCCAGATTCTCAGAGGAGACTCTCAGTGCCCGCTCCAGAAGAAGAGAGCAGAGCCAGGGGTCAACACGGACGGCACCTGGACCTAGTGCACAGGAGGACTCTGGCGCGGACGTGACTAGTCTGAGCAGCTGACAGGTGGCTTCTTTTTGATCTGTGCACAGCTTTTGCTCCCCCCCCCCCACCAAAGGCAAGCTTTGCTTTTGTGGTTCCAGAAGGGGGAGGGTCCTCTGAATCTGCCAGCACGGGCATCAGCTCAAGTGCCCCCGGGGTCTGTAAATTCACGGGCACCTTCCATGTGGGGCTTGGTGTTTTCCGTTTGGAAGAGCGCAGATGACCTGTATGAAGCCGCCCTCAGCCCTCCCTGTGGGTGATTCAGCATTGCACACAAGTTATAAGGTGTGGTGGTCTGACTCAGGTGTCCCCCCATAAACTCAGGTGTTCTGAATGCTAGCTTCCCAGCTGATGGAGATGTGGGAATTAGCGCCCCCTGGAGGCAGTGTGTTGTAGGAGACAGGCTTATGGGTGTTATAGCCAGTTTCCCCTTGCCAGTGTTTGGCACACTCTCCTCTTCCTGTTGTCCACCTTATGTGGGCCAGGGGGTGATGCCCACCTCTGCTCATGCCATCATTTTCCCTACCATCATGGAGCTTCCCCTCAAGCGAGTAAGCCAAAATAAACCTCTTTTTTTCCCCACAAGCTGCTCTTGGTTGGGTGATTTTTACCAGCAGTGCAAACCTGACCACAACATGAGGTTCAGGTGGGGGAATCCAAGTGAGCTCATTAGGGGAAAATGGCTGAAGGTTGGGTGAGGGTGGTACCTTTTGTCCCAACCACACGTGACGGATGTGAAACACACACCACCCCATGAAGAGGGAAGGGGGCAGGAATGACGGCGCCCAGCCTCTCTGATGGGTTGTAAATCCCCAGCAACTTCACGTCTTCTCTATGGAGATCATGACACCAGGTCTTTTGAGTGCTTAGGAAGTACTAGAAACCTAGGTTTTATATTAAATCCTCCATCATTTCCATATTAGTTCAAAATTTGTTTGAAAAAAAAAACTGGAATGAAGAACATTTACAGCAAAGCATATTCTTCTGTCATTAAAAGGGAAAATCCACTGGAGAATGCTACCACAAAGATGAACCTTGAAAATACAGAAAAAGGCCAGTTCCAGAAGGTTCCATGTGACGTAGTTCCTTTTCATATGAAATGTGCAGAGTACAGGAAGTAGATCAGCTCTTGCCAGGGGCTGAGGGAAAGGGAGAGTAGAGAGTGACCACTAATGAGGTTCAGGTTTCTTCCCGAGGTTCTAAAATTAGATCGCGATGACAGTGTCCTGCTTGGTGAATAACTACTATAAACCACTGTAATTGTGCATTTTCAAAGGGTGAATTTCATGGTATGTGAACTAGATCTCAATAAAGCTGTTATGAGAAATAAAAATAAAACTGGACGTAGGAAACATTTTTAAGCAGCCGATACGTATTCCCACTCAAAACTTCCTAAGCTCTGGCATGCCCACAGGCACCGGCAGATTTGTCACGGCATAACGAACACGGGATTTGGACAATGAAGGTACTCCTCACCGTGACTCTCACTACCTGATCTGAACACTAGAACCGTTCTGGGCTTATCGATTCTATCTGTGACATTATGGAAACCAAATGCACTAACATGGGGGAATTGCACGTGTGTTTCAGAAAGTACAAATGGGAGGGTTTCTGCCGAGGGTGGGATCACAGAATCACTTCCTGTCGGAGCAAAGCTGTCACCCTCTTGCTCTGAAAAGTTCCCTTGGGCTTGGGTGGCCGGGAGCTCTCCAAACACCTCCCCCTTAGAGGAGATGCACCTGGCAAGTGTCTTAAGCTGTTATTTTCTAATTTCCTCATTTGAAAACAACCGTGCACATGCCATTCTCAAGTGGGACAGGCACATGGCTAGGGAAAGAGCGACGCGTCTAATTAGGGGCTCAGAAAGGGCTCTATGTACTTGTTCAGCAAACATTTGCCAAGGACCTTCCATGCACTGCGCATTGAGCTGTGAGACAGAGATATGCCAGCAAGATAGGGCATAGGTCACTAAGACAAACAGAAACTGTCATAAAAATAATCACACAAGTAAACACAAGCTATCTGAAGGAGGAGCCTGAAGCAGACAAGGCATAGCTCACGTGACGGCAGTCCCCTGGAGGAGGCAGGGAGCAGGTGAGGGACAGCGGGCCTCTCCCGCAGAAACAGTGTGCACCTGTGCCAGATGTGGGCGGGGCTTCCCCGCCCCCACGGCCCTTTCTAGGCTCACTGCGATTCTCCCATGACGCTGGTTCAGCTGTGAAGTGGCGTGTAGCGACGGTAACGGTACAGACTCTTTCTGGGCATATATAAAGATGCTACATGTACAGGGCTGTGTGGAGAACAAGGGAGAGGCCACCATATGTGAAGGACAGTTCAAGGTGACAATGGCCAGGAACCCAGAGAACCCAGGGCTGCAGGTGCCTGGTGAAGACGTTTGGCTTTCTCACCCTGCTCTGCCCAGATAAGAGTCTGTGTAAGAAGGTCCATGTGACTTCCTCAAGAGATCCACAGGACCTGGGGCGGCATCCGCAACCCATCTTCACAGGCACCTGTCTCCTGGGAAGGAGCAGGGAGGTCTCCTGTACTCCATCTAGACAGGGGCTTTGGGTGGCTCCCCTTGGCTGTTCTGTGGACGGGTCTGGCAGAGCTGAAGTGACACCTGAGGACACAGGGGGAGCCTACAGAAGGTGACCAGCCGTTCCGGTTTGTCTGGGGCTCAACGGTCCCCTGGGATGTGTGACTTGTACTCCCAAGGTTCTGGCAGTCTTAGCCAAGCCGAGGCTTGTTCACCCTGAGCCCACATCTTCTAAACTGTAAAGGCTCACGTCTTGGCCAGTCCCATCACTGTCTGCGATGAAGGAAGGACGCCAGGGTGAGGCCCGTGCTGGGCTGCCAGGGGGCTCAGAACCTGGGCTTTGGCAGTTGGAGACTTGGGTTGTCTCTTCCCTGCCAGGCACCACTGCTGTAAACTTGACAGGGAAACAAAGCACTGGACACGGCCCCTGGCCCTTGGGCATTATGTTGATGCCCTCTGTCTCCGGGAGTGACCCAGTGGGTCCTGCCCCACGTCCAGGCTGGCAGTTGCACGAGGATGGATCCCTCGTCCCCCCAGCGGGCAGAAGTGGCCGAGCTGCGGATTCCCTGCACCGCGCTACGACCCTGCACGGCAGAACCTTTATGGAGGTGATGGCCTGATGCTCTTGTAGTCTGGGGCTCTCAGGCTTCCCCTCTCTGTTTAACATCGGTATCATAGCAGTATATTCAGGGAACCTCACCTGGTGTGCTGTAAGCACAATCCCAGGGAAATTTCTATTAAATATTGTGATCTTCACTTCAAGATAGGACTGGGCATGTTCCACCAAACTAGAGGTATGTTTCCGTGGGGAAGGGGGAAAAAAAACTCCTAGTGTAATGCGATATTAAAAATGTCCCCCAGCTGAGCATTCCATGTAAGGCTTTGGGTAAGGTTTTAATCTCTTCACCTGTTGGTGCTAAGAGAAAAGAGAGATGTTGGGGTGAGGGCGGGAGGAGGCAAGAGGGAGAGGGAAATCACATGCAAAGAGGAGGGGGAAATTTAAATGATCCCAGACCGAACTGTTTTGCTGTTAATACAGAAATACAGTGTAAGACACATTTAATGGGCTCTATTTTTTATTATACTATGCTGAATAATTAAGTTTGAGGCTAAGTGTCACATGGATTTATCTTTTAATTAAAAAAGCATGGTTCACGCATATTTGAGTGGTAGTCCAAATAAATGCAATATAGAAATTTATGTTTGTTTATCTAGGTGTTAATTACCTAGAGATTGTTCTGGATTACTTCTTTTTATAAAGTGTCATAGGCTTGTGTCAGAACATATAAAGCTTGCCCATGGAGCTTATCAATTTGCTAACGACAGTGCTGGCCTGACCTGGAGAGGAGGGTGCTGGGAAACTTTTGGGGCCTGTTATGTATTCACACCCCTGTTCAGCCCACCCCAAATGAAACCGTCGTTTTAGAAAATATTCCTACGACATAAAGGCACAAATATATCTTCATTGTTTTACAGCCTCTTGTCCACTGCTATTTATAAAACATGTGATTATTTATGCACGGGGTTATGTGAAGTTCGCCTGGCCAGCGTGGGAAGTGGGCTCCATCAATCCACTTACCTGGTACCCAGTGAGGTAGAGGGAGGGGTTCCCAGCAGAAACTGGGCTGGGATGGGAAGTTCGCTGCTGTTCTATGTCTAAAATATGTCAAGTTTGCTTCCAGAAAACCAGGCCTGGGAGAAAGAGGGCTGGCAAGGCTGAAGGCAGAGGTCACATTAAAAAAAAAAAAAAAAAAAAGTCAAGAAAACCAAAGCTTGCCAGTCATCCGTTAACCCCAGAGCTCACCGTTCCTTTTCTCTTTGTTTACAAAGTATTTTCAGTGGGTGGCAAATTCAAATTGCCCAGAAAGAAAGCGGACTCTGGACAAAAGGCTCATCTCAAACACATGTTGGCAGGACGGGGCCAGGGCCAGCTCTTTTGTTGCCAAGGACGGTTTTCCTGACAGCTGCTCTTGGCCACTTGCTTCTGCACCCCGAACTTCTGTGTTTGGCTCTCAGGTAAGGTAACTGGGGGGCTGTCGCAGAGATGGGTTCACTCTCAAGGCCAACAGAGCATCAAGTTAGCCCAAGGTATAACCCGACCAGCCGGGGTCACTGTCCTCAGGGCTTAGAGAGGTGGCCAGGGCCGGGTACTGCTCCAGGAACCAGGCAGGTGCACTTGAGTCCTTATGTCATCCCTGGGGCGCAGGGCGTTGTCCTCCAAGGTCTCCAGACCCCGGCTGGGATGGATGGAAGCAGAAAAGCTTTGGATAATCTCTGGGAGCTCCATTCCTCCGGAGGGTGCGTCTTTCTGCAAGCAAGGGGCCATGAGGACCAGGCTGGAAACTTGGTGGCTCACAGGTCCCACCTGGAGCCTGCTGTCCACTCCATGAACAGGGACCATGCCAGACACCGCCTGTCTTTTAAGTGATTGGCACGTATCTCTTTTTGCCCCTCCGATCACTGCTGTTTCCTCCCTGGGAATTCTAACTTATCAGGATTCCAGCCCCAGCTGCCCTCGGGGAAGGGTGGGGGTGAGGCAGGAGTGGCGGATGACATAGCGCGGGCACACAGCCAGGGACAGGAGAGGACAGTCCTCGTGCCCGCACCCCATTGTGAACTGTCAAATCCAGCAAAGCGGTGCGTGGGGATGAACGGAGCATTCGAAAGCAGGGTGCGAGCCCTTGAGTAGACAACACACCCCCTAAGCTCTGGGCCCCGAGTCCGCCCAGCAGAAGAAAGCTTCCATTCTTGACTCTCACGTACCAGAGAAATCACTGAAGTAACTGGGGGGTTTTGGGGGAGGCAGGGATTTGCACTCAAGCCCAGCAGAGCCCCAAGTTAGCCCAAGGCACTAACGACATAGCCACTGAGCTGAGCAAGAGAGGCAGGGAACATGGCACAGGGTTTTGGGGAGAAGGCTACCAGTTCAGAAATGACATGGAGAACTCCTCATGTCTATGGATATTAGCTTAATTTTCTTTAAATACAAGGTGAAATTCACATAACATGGAATTAACCACTTCAAAATGTGGGGCTGAGCGGCATCTGTGTTTTAGCCGAAGACCTCTGGTTATCTTAACCATACCTTCCATACACCATAGGCAAGGGGGCTCCCCAGCTCCTGACACCTGCCAGCCTGCTTTTGTTGGGGACGTTTCACTGGGTGGCATCCGTCACAAGTGGCCCTTTGTGTCAAGTTGGTCTCGCTGAGCGTGTTTCCAAGGTTCGCCCACGCTGTAGAACGTACATCGTGTCTTTCTGTGTGACCTGCCTTGGTGGCCTTGCTTGAGTGGACCTTGGTGCCCTCCAGCCTCATCCTTCGGTCTTGGGACCTTTAGGTTGTAGCCTAAGCGGATTATGTACTTTAGACTTGCTAACCCTGTTACCGCCCCAGGGCCTTTGCAAGTTCTACTTCTCTGCTTTTTGGTGCTTGGCGCCTTCCCTTCTGCATTTCCAACTCAAGGAGAAGCCTTCTGTCACTGGTGGATCCCTGTGCCCCCAATTCCTCTACTGTGTCCTGGCCGCCTTCCTATTACTGTCTTTCTGGGGACCCTCCTTCCATTCCTCCCTGCCTCTCTCCTTTCCTTTCTTCCTTCCTTCTTCCTTCCTTCCTTCTTTCCTTCCTTCTTGTTTTCCTTCCTTCCTTTGTTCCTCTTCTCCTTCCTTCCTTCTTTCCTTCCTGTCTTCCTTCCTTTGTTCTTTCTTTCCTTCCTGTTATCTTTCCTTCCTGTCTTCCTTCCTTCCTGTCTTCCTTCCTTCCTTTGTTCCTTCCTTCCTTCCCATTTTCCTTCCTTCTTGTCTTCCTTCCTTCCTACCTTTTTTTCTCCCCTTCCTTCCTTCCTTCCTTCCTTCCTTCCTTCCTTCCTTCCTTCCTTCCTTCCTTCCTTCCTACCTTCCTTCATTCCATGCCTGTGGTGATCTGCTTTCATTGCCCATATGACAATTCCAGGAGAAAAATGCCTTGTCTTTTAGGACCTAGAACAAACACTGCCTGGCACAGAGTGGGACTGCAACTAAATAAATTTCCAGCCAGTTCTCTCTAGTAATCATCTCTAGAGTTTGTGCTAGCTTAATTTTTTTTTAAGTGCTGCAAAGATGGCTCTTGCCAAGCAAGCATGAAGGCCTGCGACCATCTGATTTCTTTTTCCCTGCCCCCACATAAAACATCTGGGTATGGCCACCATGGCTATAACCCCAGACTTGTGGGGAGCAGAGGCTGGACAATCACTGGAAACTACAGCTCTGAGCTCAGAGAGAGATTTTGCCAAGGAAATCTGTGGTGGAGTGACAGAGGACACCTGATGCCCTCCAATGGACGCGTGAGCATCTGCACACACATGTATGCACCACACACACACACACACACACACACACACACTCCACACGTACTACACACACTTAGGAAAAGAAACTGTAGAACACAGAGATGCAGCTCAGTGGAAGAGCACTTGCTTTAGCATGTATGTAGCCCTGGGTTCAATCCTCAGCGCTGTGAGAAGAAAGAAGAGAGAAAGGAAGGAAAGGAAAGGAAGGGTAGAAACAAATTCCTTTACTTGTCTCCAGAAGAGACTACTTAGAGCTGGAGAGATGGCTCGGAGGTTAAAGACACATGCTTGCAAAACCTGACAGCTTGGGTTTGAATCCCCAGCACCCACATAAAGCCAGATAGATGCACAAAGTGGCTCATGCATCTGGGGTTTATTTGCATGGCAGGAGGCCTTGCTGTTCTCTCTCTCTCTTTCTCCTTGTAAACAGATAAATAGAACCTAAAAAATAAAATAAATAAAATAGAGAATCCAGATAAAACACAGTACTGATTTTGCTTACCTGAAGAGCACCAGTATCGATTTGCCTGTGGGCCTTCTTGCCTTGAGTCTGGCTGTGTCTCTTTGTTGGTGAGAAGGGCTGGTGTCCACTGTCCTGACCAGGCTAGTCCACTAGCCCTTCCCACTGAGTTGCCTGGGCCCAGCTCCCTGCAGACGGACCAGATCTGAGAAGGGAGGTTCTGGGCCCGTCTGTGGCACTCTCCATTTCCTCATCTGTGCACGAGGGGTTCACATCCTGCAGCGGATGTTTTTTATAGCAAAGGCCTTGGCTTTTTTTTTTTTTTTTTTAAATCTTTGCAGTGCTACAGTTGAACCCTGGGCCTAATGCTTGCTACGCCAGTGTTAAACTTCTGAGCGACATCTCCAGCCCTTGGGTTTGGAGACAGGGTCCCACTCTGTAGCACAGCCTGTCTTAAGACTCACTGTGGAGCTCAGGCCGGCCTCAAACTTGCGGTCTTACTGCTTCAAGCTCCCGAGCCCTGGGGTGACAGGTGTGTACCACCATGCGCACATGTGGAAGCACTCCGAAATGCCCCTCACGCCAGTCATTCTCACCTCATTAATGCCAAGGATTATATGTACCCACCTTGTGCCAAGGTGTGGGCAGCGAGGACAGAGCCCGGAAGCCCGGTCACATGGCCCGCAGACATCTGAGCTCCCTCTCCTGCCCTGCTGACCCCAGCCACACTCCTGCCTGTGACCCTGGGGTCAACACCACCTCTTAATGCCTTTCCATTTCTCAGTTTGCTGACTGGGGCGGTTTTCGGTGAGGCCCACATAAATACTTCAAAAAATAATTCACGATGAAGAAGAACGCTCCCGGAATGGATGATGGCATGACGAATTAAACACTTTACAGGGCCGAGTGTAAATTATTTTAATGCATGTAATAGATACGCCCAGGGAGCCTTGGGCCCCTCTAGGTCAGGCCTCTGCCCCCCTCCAGGGTCCAGAGGGTGGTGGGAGCAGGTGGCTGGGAGCCTGCTCGGTTGGGATGTGAATCATTTCCTCTCTAGAGACCTATCGGCCTGCACGCAGGTCCTGCTAACCTTAAGAAGGCATGAGGCTGCTTCCATGTCGGGCCAGGAGGAGCCAGGCGATAGATGAGCAACCTAAGAACATGTGTTAGCTGCGGCCACAGCCTGCCCCCCAGCTGACCCCACCCTGCCTTCTCTTCCTTGCCTGCGGCTCTGCGCAGGGCTGAGGGAGGCTGCTCGGTGGTACCAGGAGTTCAAAGCCTTTTGATTCCCTTGAAGGTCCTGGTAGCAAGGCAGATAGGCCAGTTGAGGCCAAGCCATGTTTTCATGTAACCTCATTGCATGAGAGCGCGGGAAGGAAGCTCAGAGGTCACGGCATGTCACACACCCACTTGAGAAAGGAGAAGCCTGAGAGGTTACATTTTTTTTTTTTCTTCCAAGGCAAGGTATCACTGTGGTCCAGGCTGATCTGGAATTAAGTATGTAGTCTCAGGGTGGCCTCAAACTCACAGTGATCCTCCTCCTCTGCCTCCTGAGTGCTGGGATTAAAGGCATGCGCCACCACATCTGGCTGAAACTTGGGTTTTTAAACACATACTTTTATTTTTATTTATTTAAGAGGGAGAGAGAGAGAGAGAGAGAGAGAGAGAGAGAGAGAGAGAGAGAGAAGGAGGGAATGGGCACACCAGGACCTCTAGTCACTGAAAATAATCTCCAGATGCATGTATCACCATGTGCAGCTAGTTTATATCGGTTCTGTGGTCTCAAACCTGGGTCCTTAGGCTTCTCAGGAAAGTGCCTTAACTGCTAACCATCTCTCCAGCCCAGAAACTTGGATTAAAAAAAAAACATTTTATTTATTTGCAAGTAGAGAGAGAGAGAGAGAGAGAGAGAGAGAGAGAGAATGAGAATGGGAACACCAGGGCTTTTTGCTACTGTATATGAACTCCAGATGCATGCACCATCTTTGTGCATCTGGCTTTACATGGCTAATGGGGAATCAAACCTGGGCCATCAGGCTTTGCAGGCAAATGCCTTTAACAGCTGAACCAGATCTCTATCTCCAGAAACTTGAATTTTTGTGCCCCCAAACATAGGAAGCAACACACTTGCTCTATCTAAGGGCTATTTGAAGAGTGACTGCTAAAGGTTGTTGTGTGGTTTTGTAAGTACTGAAGTAAGCTTATGATCCAAGAGCAAATATCCGTGGGTTGAGAATGAGCTGCCCAGCTCCTATGGTCACGAGAAGCAGAGTGCAGGTGCCCTTGCTGCCAGCTGCCTCACACGTGGAGAGGAGCGCTTGCCCACACACTCACAGACATGCGCTGCTTCCGGTTATGTGCTGGGCATCAGGAAATGCACAATGGTTTAAAACTGTCTCCACCACCTCTTCACCATCACGATAAAATACTGCACATAACAACTTAAAAGGTGAAGAGACTTATTTTGGCTCATGGCTTCCGAGGTTCCAGTCCACTGCTGTCGTGAGCTCTCTCAAAGGTGATTGGTTGAGAGGATTCCGCCCCCGAAGGTCAATGATACGGAGACACTGGTATACTTGCAAAGGAGTTTACTGGGATGAAAGTCTCACACAAGCAAGTCCAAACTATCACAACTAATATTATAGCTAATATAATATATAACCAAATCATATTCATCACTACTAACACAAGAATATTTTTAACGAGTCTAACATGTATACGACCTGATAACGCGAGACTTGAGTTGCAACGTTTCTGACGCTTTACGACCTGGTAACGCGAGACTTGGGTTGTGACGTCTCTGACGCTTTACGACCTGGAAACGCGGGGTCCGTGCTGCGACTTTTTCTCTGGGTTCGTGGTGTTTTCTCGGTTCGCGGTGTTTCAAGCCGAGTCTTGATCGTTCGGACAGCGTGTCGGGCAGATGAATTTGGATCGGTGATGCGTCTCGCGGAGGTCTCGGTCCGGATTGCTGAGTAACCTTTCAGTCAGTCATAGTGTCGGGAAGACTGAGCCAACGGTTGCTGAGCAGCTGGGGTTTTTATACCTTCCACTACTTATCTAGAGTTCCACACACACACCTGCTAATCTCTACTATGGCACCGCACACAGCTTAGTCTTAGTTTTGCTTACAAGGTTTGACTTTGTATTTTTACTCTCACAACAAACTTGTTTATCCTAAACTGGCCCTGGACCATATGCTGGTCCTTACATGCTCATAACAACTGCCAAATGGACCCATTGTGATGGGCTTGCGGTGAGGCCGGACATCATGGCAGAAGGGCATGGCAGATAAAAGCTGGTCACTTCGTGATGGCCAGAAAGTGGAGGCCGGGGGAAGAATGGTTCAGGACAAGAAACAACCCCTAGGACTCAAAGGCATACTTGCTGGGTCTCATGATCCTCCTGCCTCAGCTTCAGAGTATGGGGAGTCCAGCCGTACCCCACCACACTCAGCTTCCTGGGTATTGTTCGTGGTCATGTAGGCCAGGAGGGAACCATCAGATTCTGGGGCTGACAGAAGAACAAGGTGATACCCTCTCTTAGGAAGTCCCTGGAAAGACAGCCCTTGAACCATTGGACAACTATCGTGTCCTCCATGGAAGAATGCGGTGTCCTTTCAGCCTAACGCAGGCCCTGACCCCAGGGTATATACAAGCAACACCAGCAACACAAACACCCCAAGGCCCCAGTGGACACTCTTAGATGCCCGCCTTGTGTCCCCTTAACTCACCTCTCAGCCGCTTTACAACTGCCCTGGCATGTTTGTCAGACTTTTTATCACGTTAACAAATACCCAAGCAAAGACATTAAAGGGGAGGAGGAGGAAGGATTTGTTTCGGCTCATGGTTTCAAAGATTTCTGTCTAGTCCATGTCCATGGTTGGCTGGTTCTATGCTTCTGGGCTTGGGTTAAGGCAGGGCATTGTGGAAGAAGGGCTTGACTAAGAAAAGTTGTTCACTTGATGGCAGCAAGGAACAAGGGAAGGAAGGAGATAAGAAAGAAGAGACACAGGGAGAGAAGACAAGGTACCCTTCAAACATGCACCTTGAATAATCGACTTCCTCCAACGAGGCTCCACCTGCTGAGCTCTACTCCCCAGTCATGCCACCGCACTATGGACCCATGGGTAGAATCAGCCTTCGGCTTCGGCCCAGAGCTCTTATAGCCGCATCACTCCTCCCTTTATGGAGTTAAGCTTCAAATACCTGAGCCTTTTTGAGGGGCCACTTTGTATTTAAGCCATAACACATGGATTCTTTCCAGTCATCGACGGCCTTCCTACATCAAGAGCTGCGGGAGCTTGCCCGAGAGTGCCGGACACTGAATGTCCCTAAGGTCACCTTCACTCAACGGAGATGGGAGTCGGCATGTAACTACCCACCACAGACATGCTCTCCATTTCCTTCGCGGCCCCTCCACATCGCAACCATGGCAATGCCCAGAGGAACGTGGCTGGGATTGCACCACCTGCTCACCTCGAGGACCCCTCTTTGTATTTTTAAATGTCGTTTATTACCCTACTATAGTCTGTTTTAATTCCCCTTCTCCCAACACCCTCTCCTTTTCTCTCCTAAATCCCTCTCAACTGAATCCCTTCTTTCCAACCAGTCTCCCTTCTATTGTGACATCATCATCTTCCTCCTTCCTGTAACGCAGGCCTGGTGTGGGTAATGGCAGCCACTGCAAGGTCATGAATTCAAGGCCACTCTGCGTATGGAAGACAGTGTTGTAAGCTCTCCTCCCCTTCCTTTCACTCTTACGCTCTTTCTCTCACCTCTTCTGCAATGGTCCCTGAGCCTTGGAGGGTGTGACAGAGATGTCTCAGTGCTGAACACTCCACTATCACCTTTTGGCAGCACTTTGGTGAGTTTTGGCTCAAGGCCCCTCATTCATGTTTGTTTCCTGAGATTACCTCTTTGTTTTTTTTTTTGTTTTTTTTTTTTGTTTTTGTTTTTGTTTT
Organism: Jaculus jaculus; assembly: GCF_020740685.1. Lineage (NCBI taxonomy): Eukaryota > Metazoa > Chordata > Mammalia > Rodentia > Dipodidae > Jaculus > Jaculus jaculus. The sequence continues at coordinate 6,443,957 of NC_059108.1, read as the reverse complement.
TGTTTTTCTTCGAGTATGGTCTCACTGTAGCTCAAGCTGACTTCGAATTCACTATGTAGTCTCAAGGTATCCTCGAACTTGCGGTGATATTCCTACATCTGCCTCCCAAGTGGTAGGATCAAAGATGTGTGCCACCATGCCGGGCTGAGATAGCCTCCTGACAGAGCTACCTGCACCTATGCTCTGGACCCACCAATGCTTGCTTATTGGTGGGGAAACTCAAACCAAGACAGGAACTAAATAAATGTGTGAATGAAAACTGAACAAATGAATGTGTGAATCAGTGAGGGGACTCATGAAAAAATGGCAAAACTCTGAAGACAGACTATGCGTGTTCCACCGTCTTCCTAGCGCAGAATCTCATACCAAGGGCTGACTGAGTACAGTCCACTGTTGGGTCCCTTTCCCACAGCCTACAGGGTCATGAGGCAGCATGGAAGACCTCATTGCTCAGATGGGCAGTCCCATGGCCTGTTTCTAGAACATACCTCCTTAGGGCTGGACCATGATAAACACGTGGTCCAGACAGAGAAATTACCATGCAGGTTAGTAAGACAAAGGGAATTGGTAATCTGTATGTGTGATGCCAAACCTTGTAAAAATAACATAAAAGCCCAGATGACTGAGATGAAGGGAGGAAGTACGGAGGAGCTGGGCCCAAGCTAGAAGTGGATTCAGCACCTCTTCCAGATGGTTCTTTCCCACCCCCCACCATTCTGATATGAGGACAGGAACAAATCAGGTACCTGAAGGCGGAAACAGAAGGGCTCCCCCAAAGATTGGACAGAGAAAGCCAGACGCTGCTGAACGCTTAGTGACAAGCAGCCTTCTCCTCAGAGCTGGCTGTGATGTGGCTGAGAATGGAGCCGGGCCGGGGTGGCTGCGTCTTTCCCCATGAGCATTCTGGGGAACATTCTAGGCTGCACATCACAGCCTCGCTCTGTCCCTGCTACTTGCGAGGGGCCCAAAGTGTGCTGGCCAGGGCTGCTGCCATATGGTACCATAAAACTGGCATTTCAGAAGACAGTGAACATTATTCCTCATGGCTTGGGAGCGTGGAAAATCCAAGGTCAAGGTGCCTGCTGAAGGCTGGTTTCCTGACTCTTCGGATAGGGTTCTCTTTCCTCTGGGGTCTTGGGCTAACAGGGAAGGGAGTTCTCTGAGGTGCCCTTCATTGGGGACAATGTTTGAGTCGCCTTTCTGTCACGGGGACAAAATATCTGAGAAAATCAACACAAAGGAGGAAGATCCGCGTGGGCTCATTGGTTTCAGGGTTTCAGGTTACCACTGGGTGTGTGGCCAGGCACCCCCTGGTGGCAGGAGGTCATGGCAGACAACGCAGTTCACCTCACAGCAGCCAGGAAGCAACGAGAAAGACAAGGATAAAACATACCCTTTAAGGGCACAGCCCCCAAAGATGTTCTTCCAACTGGCCCACCCCCTAAACTTTCCATGATCCATAAACCTCAGTAAGGTACAGATCCAGTAATCCACTCACGGGTTCACCCATTCCCTTGGTCAGAGCCCTCACACGCCATTCCTCTCTCAAACACCCCACCTTTGAACACAGCTGCACTGCACCCCAAGCCTGCAACACGAGTGCTTTGGAGGAACATTTGAGATCTTCGCTGGGGCTGGAGAGGTGGCTTAGTTGTTAAGTCACTTGTCTGCAAAGCCAAAGGATCCAGGTTTGATTCCCCAGGACCCGCGTCAGCCAGATGCACAAGGGGGCGCAGGCGTCTGGAGTTCGTTTGCAGTGGCTGGAGGCCCTGGTGTGCCCATTCTGTCTCTCTCTCAAATAAATAAATAAAAATAAAATATTAAAAAAAAAAGATCTTCACTGCACCAGTGCTGCTCCTGTTCGTGAGGTACCTGCTCTCATGATGGCATCCCCTCCACCTGGAAGCACCATCACATCTGGAATTAGGTGTCAATACATGAATCCTTGTATCTGTTCAGTCTCCACTCAAGGAGAAGCAATCACTTAAAAAAAATAAGTTAAATTAATTTTTTTTGCAAGGAGAGTGAAAGAGGGAGGGAGAGAGAGAGTCAGAGAGCCAGAGAGAATGGGTGCGTCAGGACTTCTAGCCTCTGCAAACAAATTCCAGATGCATGGGCCACTTGTGCATCTGTCTTTACATGGGTACTGGGGAATTGAACCTGGGTCATTAGGCTTTGCAGGCAAATGCCTTAACTGCTGAGCCCACTCTCCAGCCCAAGAAATTAGTTTTCAAGGTAAACAGATCATCATTTGCATTAGGGAAAAGCCTCATCTCCTTGCATCGGCCAGGAAACTTAAACCCCATTGGACATTGAGGAACACCCAGTGGAGAGGCGATAAGCTGCTGATGGAGACCTTGGATTCTTTCTGGAGGGACAAGACTCAGAGAGCTGTGACCGGGAAAGCTGCCGCTCACATTTGATCAAGTGGAAGACAGCTGAAATTGAGGTGCTGGGGAAGTAGGGAAGTTGGAAAAGTTAGAACTTTGGAAGTTGGGGGTGTTGGGAAAGTGGGGAAGAGAGTAAGAGAAGAGTTAAAACTCTGGGGAGGTGGAGACCTGTGGGTTGCCCATGGGGCCACTGCTGCCCCGGAGACCCCTGGGAGGAGCACGTGAGGCCTTTGGATTCTGATCCATGCCGTGTTTGGGGAATGTACAAGCCCATGCCACCCAGTTATGCAAGATTGCTGGGGATGGGTGGAGTGGACGCAGGGGCTAGTGGAGGAAGCAGGAGGGGCACATGTGCAGCTATCTCCGGGACCACACGGCGGAAGGGGCAAGGTGCTGGGAACCTGGTCTGCTTCGCAGGCATTCGTGTCCTGGGAACTTGGTCCCCCATGGAACCGTGTTGAAAGGGGCGGTGGGCGAGTGAGAGGGGTTTTCATGAAGGGACCCCATGCTGGTCTTAAGGAGAAAAGTCTTATAAAAGAGTGAGCCAGCCCTTCCTCACTCGCTCCTTTACTCTCTCATGAGCATTATTCCAGTGATATTCCTCTCTCTCTCTTTTTTGTCTCCCTCCCTCTCTCTCTTTCTCTCCCCTACCTTTTTGAGGAAGTTATGCAAAGCCAATGTGGGCATCATTCTGCTCGGTTTCTAGAACTGTGAACTACATAAACTTCCTAGGCTCAAGTGCTTTTATTTACTTTATTTTAGGTTTTGGTTTTTCGAGGTAGGGTCTCTCTCACTCTAGCCCAGGCTGACCTGGAATTCACTATGAAGTCTCAGGGTGGCCTCGAACACACAGTGATCCTCCTACGTCTGCCTCCCAAGTGCTGGGATTAAAGGTGTGCTCCACCACGCGTGGCTTTCAAGTGCTTTATTTTTGCAGCACAGAGCAGACCAAAGAAAAAGTCAATGCTGAGGGTTCGGATGGCAGCGCACCGTACACCCCTGTCTGTTTGGGTTGCGTTTCTCTGTCCTTCTCATGCAGTCAATTAAGAAGCACCCCCACACACACACTTGGGGTAGCAGAGCCCTGTTCTCATAAACCACCAAGCTGCATTCATTCCTCTTGTAAATTTAGAACCAACTCATTTCACAAGCAAACCTAACTTTGTTCACTAGTTGTCCCCCTAATAAAATCTTGCCTGGAGCAAGGAAAGTGACCTTGTGAAGGCTAGTAAACCAATACAGGTGGGTCAGGCTCACCACTCTGCACAGGAATGGGACCATGACTTTGACCTTGGGAATATTCAGTACAGGCCCAGGGACAGTTTAGAGGGCTTCTGTGATGGCCACCTTTGTTATTTCGATAGATATTTCCTAAGTACTTACTGGACATGAGCCCAGGTGTGGAGCCAGAGTGACAGGGAGAAGTACTTGCCTATATGGGCCTAAATGATTGAGGTACAAAGTGCCCTCCCCCGAGACTGATATGTCACAGACTGGTTACCAGCTGATGATGTTTGTTTTAAAATATTTTATTTATTTATTTATTTGAGAGAGAGAGTCAGAGAGAGAGAGAAAGAGAAGGAGAGAGAGCAGCAGAGGCAGGTAGAGAGAGAGAATGGGTGCACCAGGGCCTCCAGTCACTCTATGTAACTCCAGACACTTGTGCCACCTCGTGTGTCTGGGTTATGTGGATACTGGGAAATGGAACCTGGGTCATCAGGCTTCACAGGCAAGAGCCTTAAGTGCTAACCATCTCTCAAGCCCAGCTGATGGCCTTTTGAGAAGTGGTTGGATCCCAGGGGCTCTCAATCCATTTTAACAATTTCTCCTCCTCCTCCTCTTCTTCTTTTGGTTTTTTTGAGGCATGGTTTACTTCTAGCCCAGGCTGACCTGGAATGCACTATGTAGTTTCAGGGTGGCCTTGATCTTCTCAGTGATCCTCCTACCATTTCTTCCCAAGTTAGCCAGATGCACAAGGGGGTGCATGCGTCTGGAGTTCGTTTGCAGCAGCTGGAGGCCCTGGCGTGCCCATTCTCTCTGTCTCTCTCCCTTTCTCTCTCAAATAAATAAATAATTTTTAAAAAGGTGAGTGCCACCACACCCGGATGGATTAACTTCTTCATAGATTCATAATATGATGGCATTATTGGGAAGTGGGTGCTGATTGGAGGGAGCAGGTCGCCAAGGGTGTGCCCTGGGCAGTAGACCCTGTCCTTGGCCCTTTCTGGCTGCATGAGGTGAGCAACTCTGTTCCACCACACGCTCCCTGCCATGTCTCTGGGCCTTACTGTCGCCCAGAGGAGATGGAGTCAAGTAACCATGGACCAGGAGCCAAAGGAAGTCTTTCCTCCATCTACGTTGTTTTCCCAGGAATGTGTCATGGCAGATGAAGACAAGCCGATGGACACACGGCCTATGATGGCTCATCTTGACTGTCAACTTCAGTAGAGAGACACCTCAGAGATTGGTAATTCCCATCTCTGCTGTGTCTGCTAGGGTGTTTACCAGAGAGGAATAACTAAAGGGGGAATGTGGGTAGCGCCATCCCACAGACTGGGCAATCAGATGGTATTAAATGGGAAAAATGAGAAAGCCAGCCAGAACAGGTATTCTCTCTCTTCTTCCTGCCATGGTGGGAGCTTCTCTGCTGTGCTCCATCATCCCCACCATGATGGATGGAGCCCCCGAAACTGTTATCCAAAATAAACCCTTTCTCCCACAAGTGGTTTTCCTCGGGTACTTTGTCACAGCGGTGAAAGGCTAACATACTGTTCCGGGACTCGCTGGGGCATCAGCCTGGGTGCAGAAGCAGGCAGATCAGTGCTGTCCATTCTGTCTTTGGTTAGACCCCCAAAGGTGTCTTCAAGGCCTTCTCCATGCTGGATGTGAACTTAGGGTTCTTCCTCCGTGGTGGTCCAGTCAGAAGTGAATCTCATCTCTGAGAAGACCCCAGTGTGTTCTGCTCTGCATGGGGCCTAAGCGCGGGCCCATGCTTCACACAAGAGCCTAAGGGGGTGAAGTCAGTGGGCTGCTCTCTCGACATCTCTCACCACTTGGTTGAATTCAGGAACTGTTCTCCTCAGGCACAATGCCAGTGTGACAAGCACCCGGTCGTGCTCCATGGGCGGGCCTGTGGTCCCCATTTCCCCATTCCTTTGTGTCTTCCTTCTGACTGGGGCTGCTCTCCTTTCCTCTTCATCTTTTAGAAATCCAATTTTACAAGCTGTTGGTCTTGAGTGTGGACGGTTGCATTTTATTAATTTGAAAAAAAATAATATTTTTAATGACCCCTGGAGCTAGCTTGTCTCCCATGGCTGTGACCTGCATTGAAGAGCCTTTGGTCTGTGTTCCTTGTGTCGTCAGCCCACTGCGGGAGCTGTGAGGCCGTGGAGCTGGTGCCATTAAACGCCATGCGCTTTCCCCAGCTTGTCACGGCGAGCAGGGAAACAGTGTCCGTGCTTCTGGGGAGTCACTCACTGGGCAATATATGGCGCTTCGATGACAGCCAGACAGTGCCTCGTTTCCAACACAGAACTGAGCCCTCGTGCTTCTGACCGCTCAGCCACACCCTGTTATCTGCCAGTTGTCAATTCAGCCTCTCGAAGTCCAAGCCCAAGAGGCTCTGGTTTGCACATACCCTTCTGCCCTGGAAGCCCTTCAGCCCTGGCTTGAGACCCCACCCCCTTCCTGGAAACCCCATTGGCTGCTGCGCATGTCCACTGTCTTTCCCTCTGACATCCTCAGATCATGTGGCATCGAGCACCAGGGTGGACTCAGCCCATAATAACAGTCCCAGCCCATACGGGCCTCTTGAACTATGGGACTAGAATCTCCCGAATCCCTCCCTCCTCCTGGGCTTTCATGGATTTGAGCTGGAATCACAGACTGGCTGTGGTGCGCCTCGTGTACTCCAGAGTCCTGTGCCAGCTCACAGGGGCAAACTTCCCAGAAGCATCTTGCCCTGTAGCCCCAGGTTTTCAGACCTGCTAGCGTGGAGCACTGAGTGAAATTTAGTCACTGATAGGGGCACCATTTACCTAACAACTTTATTTTGTCTCTGTGAAGCCCTTGGCATCTCACAATGGCCTCATGTGAAGCTAACTGAATATCCTGTTATGCGGATTAATTCTTGGTTGTGTTTTTGAGATAGGGCCTGCAAGCTCAGGCTGGCCAAGAACTTGCAGTCCTCCTGCCTCAGCCTCCGGAGTGCTGGGACTGAGGACACACATGACACCACCAAGCTCGGCCACTGTTTACCTTTGCCCACTCTGTTCAAGTCACACTGTTTTCCAAAGACAGCATCTGAGGGCATCAGACTCATTACAGAATTCAAACAGAAATCACAAAGCCCATGTGTTAAGTGGTTCTTCCCCGTTACATGGTGGTCAGTGAGAAGTGGAAGTAGGCTGACCCTCCCCTTGTTTCTCTAATTCTCCTCTCCCTCCTTTCCCACTGGAGTGTGTCTTGAGCCCCTCTGCCGACCTTCGTGAAACCGGAGAAACAAGTTAGATTCTGCTTTCCCTCTGACCCCCACTTGAAAACTGTGATCTTGCTGGGGTTACTTCTGCTCATCTCTGAAGTGGGGTGACCATGTGATTTTTGAAGGTCTCTTTCGAGGTGCAGTGTGTCAACGTGCATGGGGGGTTGCGGACCTGGATTGGCACACTGTGCCCAAGCACGACGTGTCTGCCAGTCCTCCTCACAAAGGATGGAGGTGCTATTCATGTGGGTGGCGGGCAGCAACAACGGATGGACTCTGCCTCTTGGCTCACCGCCGTTTTCCCCCGTACCGTATGGAATAAATAGTGTTATCGGGCTGATATGCTTAAGGCTAATGAGCCCATGTCTAGCATGTGAGAAACCAGATAACAAGACATGTTTTTCTCCATTGGCTTCTATTGATGTATTAATTAATGAAATCCAAGATTCCCCTTTGAGCTGGAGCAGTGTTTAAATCACTCTTGAGCTGCGCACGGCACCATCCTCTCCCCTCCTGTTACCAGGCGCAGTGCGGGCCTGCGCAGCTCCTTTGCTGCTGCCTTGGCCCAGGTGGGAGCAAACAAAGGCTCTGTAGGACCCCCAAGGCCACCTCCACCCCAGCCCCTGGCCACCACAGCAAGCAGGGCCCCTGTCAGCCCTTCCTATATGTGTGTGTGTGTGTGTGTGTGTGTGTGTGTGTATACATACATACACACACACACACATATATATATACATATGGAGAGAGAGAGAGAGAATGGGCACATCAGGGCCTCTAGCCACTGCAAACAAATTCCAGATGCATGCACCACCTTGTGCATCTGGCTTAAGTGGGTCCTGGGGAATCGAACCTGGATCCTTTGGCTTTATCACCAAGTGCCTTAACCACTAAGCTATCTCTCAAGCCCTGGACCACTTTTTACTAGCACCACAACCTCAGTAAACATGTTGAAATTCTCTGGGCCTCTGTCTTTGAAATGTCCCTGTCTGTGAAATGGGGGTGATATTATTATGCATTGTGAAAACAATACAAGCCAGAGTGTGACGTTTCCAGAACAGATCACCAAGTGCAGCGTGGTGGCTGGTTACTATGTGCTAAGATCATTAATATGTTAAGTATGCAGTGGGTGAAATAAGATTGGTTATAAAAGCGTTTGTTTTTACTAAAAGAAAATACATTAATTTTTATTTATTTGTGGGTTTTTTTTGTGTGTGTGTGAGCAGAGAGAGCATGAGCACTTGACAGCCTCCAGCCGCTGAAAACGGGCTCCATACACATGCACCCCTTGTGCATTGGGATTTACAGTGGTCCTGGGGAACTGAACCTAGGGCAGCAGGCTTTGTAAGCAAGTGCCTTATAACCACTGAGCCTTTTCTCCAGCCCCAGAAAATGTACTTTTATACCTTCTAGGAATATTAATTTTTCGAACTTGCTTGCAAGAAGATATCCATAAGGGCTATTTAAAATTGGTATGACGCTGTCTGTATTTCCCATAAAAGAAGAGCACGTGAAAAAGAAGCTGTCACCACAGTGGGGGTACACCTGCCTCTTCAGTAACCCTCATGAGACCACTACCTTATGTCTCGTCTCCCCAAAGTACCCTTGTACCTTCTGGACTCCATACGAAACTACGCATGCCCACAACTTATGCATAAGTAAGCATGGATTCCTGCCCCTGTAAACGTGTACCCTCTCAATTTCCTATGTAGCCACATATACCTCGTATGTAACCATGTGCTTCCAGGCCCTATAGGTAGCCCGGTACTCCAGGTCCTATAAGTAATTATGTACCCTAAGTCCTACAGGAAAATATGTACCACTGTGTACCAGGTTCCCTTAACACTATTCCAAAGTCACAGTTAAGTGAGGGATCGTAAAAAATATTTTATGTATGTGTGTGTGTGTGTGTGTGTGTGTGTGTGTGTGTGTGTCTATTAAGGGGCAAATAGAGAGAATGGGCATGTGGCCTCTAGCCTCTGCAAATGAACTCTAGACACATGCGCCACCTAGTGCATCTGGCTTTATGTGGGTAGTGGGGAATGGATCCTGAATCCCTGGGCTTTGCAGGGAAGTGCCTTAACTACTCAGCCATCTCTCCAGCCCCCCACTTTTTAAAAATTTTGTCATCATGTGGTCTCACACATGAACATCTCCAAGAACATTACTGTCAACTCCCAGCCCAAAGGAACAAGGCAGCTTCAGAAGGTCCCGTGTTCTGGCCACTCACACTCCTCTCCGCGGCCTGGTTGTGTGGGTCCTGCAGACGCTTGGAGAAGCTCTGCTTCCCTGGTCTGTCACTGAGGAGCCATAACACCCATGTTGGGAAGCGCGTGTCCCATTTCCTGCCTTGTCGTCCTGTATTGCTCTCCCTGACATCAGGGTTGATGACGGACAATGGACTCCTGGCTGGCCCCCACCGCAAGTACCTCCAGAGCTCTGTGGCATCCAGCACATGTCAGCATTCACCCTCGCGACCCTGAAAGTGTCGTTCCCCACTCACGTTTCATATCCATACACCTACCCAATGTTTTGTAACTCAGACTCGACTCTATTTAGAATCAATAACCACTTAGAATTAAAATTCGAGCCGAACTATAAACCATAAAAGCCCCTGATTATTTCATTAGTAATTTGCTAATTGGCATTAGATATTTAATTACACATTCCAAATATTTGATGAATTATTTCAGCTTCGCATATAAAGCTGGTGGCGGGGAATACATTTTTCAGGAAACAGAAAGCCCAGGGAGAGGGCTCGCAGGAATCCTTCATTATCCGTGTGCATCTAGAGCCTGAGCGAGGGCACAGGGGATCACTGGGGCTCTGATGAAGCCCACCCAGACAGTTTGCAGAGTCCCACTCGGATCCAGGAGAGTCTGGGCTCCCACCTCTCCCCAGCTTTGCTCACCACGCCGGCTTTTTGTTCTCTGCGGCTTTTGGAGACATTATCTTTTCTACTTTGATCAGCTTTCCACAACATAAGGTGATCCCTCCTCCTTCCGCTTATCCTCTTGGCATGGGCTGTTTTTTGACAGAAATGAAAGGGAACCGGCCCCTCACCCCTCATCACTCACTCTCACCCCCATTCCTTGTCCTCTCCATTCTTCTAGCAGCAGCAGGTCCTGTCCCTGTCCGCATCGGACACCAGATGGCCCCCACAACCTTCTCAGAGTGGATTTGCATTAGATAACACTTGGCGGCTGGCTCCCTCCCTTAAGGTGTGGGAGCTGTTTCTCTAGAAGGGGTGGGGGAGATAATTTCAGTACAAGAAAAAAAAAGGCACAAATGTTCATTTCTGTTTCTTTTGGGATCCTTCTGAGGATAAGTGGGCACTGAATTCATGCAACCCCAAAAGTATGTCCTGCTTCTTTACTCTGCGTGGGTCGCCGGCCTGCCGGATGCCAGCTTTACACGGGATAATTCACAGCGTGGAAAGACTTGCCTCTCAAGCCAGGTGTTTGTTTTCAGTCAGCACGACCCCCCCGAGGACATCGTCTCGCCTTTCTGCTGTGTGGGAGGACTACGTGAGATCTGGACCCTAAAACACATCAGTGAGGCCGATCACACACCGCCCTCACCCCAAGCTAGGCCAAGGGCAGAGAGTACGACATGATTTCTCACTGATTTTCACATTGCATCCTCTGCTATTCTCATAACAGATTGTGATAAGCCATATGTGGGACTTCCAGTGACCATTCTGGAGACACCCAGGGAGGGGGAACAGGCAATACCAGGGAACAAGCTGCATCCCAGGCCACAAGCCTGCAATCAAATCAGGAGAAAGAAGTTAGCCCTTAAAGGGCCAGCCCTGCCCATCACCTCTTCCAGCTTTGCGTGTAAGATGCAGGGAATGGTGCTGCCGGAAATCAGACTGAGAAGCCAGGCGTGGTGGCGCACACCTTTAACACCAGCACTCGGGAGGCAGAGGGAGGAGGATTGCCGTGAGTTCGAAGCCACCCTGAGACGCCATAGTGAATTCCAGGTCAGCCTGAACTAGAGTGAGACCCTACCACAAAAAAAAAAAAAAAAAAAAAGGAAATCAGATTGAAGACTTCAAAGCCCCTTCTATGGAAGATGCTAGATGCTAGGGAATGTTTGCTTAGACAAATGCTGGGAGGTTAATTCCAGAGGACACAAGTGAAGCCCAAAGACCAAGGCCCATTGTGTGTCCACAGACACTCATATTTTAAAAAACGTTTATTTATATATTTTTTAGAAAGAGGTAGGGGACAGAATGGGCATGCCAGAGCCTCTAGCCACTGCAAAGGAACTCCGGACACATGAGCCACCTTGTTCATATGGCTTACATAGGTACTGGGGAATCAAACGTGGGTCCTTAGACTTTGCAGGCAAGAGCCTTAACCACTAAGGCATCTTCTTAGCCCTGTCCACAGATATTCTTGGAATGGAGTGGAAGGAACACAAAAATCCGAGACCCAGGGCTCACCTTAGCTCTACACAGACCTTTGGATTACCACTCCCCTCCCAGTTTGCTCGCGTGTTCAATGGAGACTGTGTGCCCTGCCCAGTTCATTAATAAAGGGGACTCCTGAACATGAGGTCTTTAAAAGCAGTAGACACCAACTCCCGGAGAGATACAGAGGCAGTGGAATAGGGTTAGCTCATGACTCAGTAGTTTTCCACTCTTTATCTGGCTTCTGAACATTGAAATATACCTGCATTGTAATCAGCCTTTATAAATAGTCCAGGTTTTATGAGAAGCCCCCTCAAGTCTCTTTGGAGGCAGGATGGACATAAAATAGAAACCAATAAAGCAATATTTTTTTTTTTTCCAGTGGAAATCTGGTCACAGTGATCAGTACTAAGGAAGAACGCCTTTATTCTGACCTGCTCCAGGAGCCACTGGAAATCGTTATTGCTCCCACAAGGAGATGCCGGGGCATGGCCCCCACAGTGCTGAGGCTGGCCCAGGCTTCATGCCCATCCTGGCTTTGCCCCCACCACCCCCTGCCCGCAGAGCACCCTCACCTCGTCCTTCTTTCAATGGGCAGCGCCACCACTTGCAGAGGCCTGGAAGAGTCCACTCTTCAGTAGCCCCAGATCAATGTCTAACAACTGAATAAAAGAGAAAATCCCGTCGTTTAATTGGAAACAAAGCCCAGGCTGTAGAAAGAGCTTTATCACGCCGGTAAATCTCAAAGTCAAGGTGTGACAGGTCCGATTAACCGATTAAGCTGATTCACTTGGCCTGGCTTGCTCCCTTCCTCATCTTCTGTTTCCTAGCCTACCAGCTCCATGGCATCAACCACGGGGGTATCCCCCCTCAGGGAGCCTCTCTGGATCCCCAGCAGACCCCTTCCCCACACCCCAACCTGCCTGCCCTGCTCCGTGTCACTCCCCACGCTGCACTGGGCACCTGCGCCCCTTCCTTCATTCCTTCAGTCCTGCGCGCGGGCCTCGCCTGAGCTGCCTGCTTCTGGGTGTGCCCAGACCGGGCGCTCTGTAGCCATTTCGTTTTTCTTTTCTCTCCTTTGGTAGCGCTGGGGATCAGATGCAGAGCTGTGCACCAGCTAAGTAAGCATTCTACCAAGGAGCTGCACCCCCCCACACACACACTTTTGTTTTAGAGAATGGATGAAATACACTCCAGATGTGGTGTTTGGGAGCTCATGACAGAGAGAAAGGGAGAGAGGGAGTGAGAGAGAGAGAGAGAGAGAGAGAGAGAGAGAGAGAGAGAGAGCCCCTTGGGTTTGTGGATGTCAGGGACTGGTCCATATAGAGTACAGTAAGGCTGACAGCATATGTGTGTTCAGGTGGCATACGTGTGTCCAGACAGATGCTACCTATGGGCATTGGCATCTTTACCTTTAGGGTTCTGACCTTGCCAACCACTTTTCTACCTTAGCAACAAGGCTCTGGGGATGGAGGGTGGTGATTAGAGCGACCCTCAGAAGGCAAGTGTGCCCAGACAAGGCAGAAGTGGGGAAGAGGAGAAATTTCCAGAATCTCTATCATATGTCCCCAGCAGGTCACAGTAAACACGGCTGGCTTCGGGTCACCTCAGCGGGTAGGGACTCAGACAAAAGACCGACTACTCCATCCCTAGCTTCTGGGCATTCCAAAGTTACTTTTGGGAATCTTGGCAGTCAGGAGTGTGTGTACCATGTTTCCTGGTCCTATTGTGCAGTGTTTGGGCCAAGCACACGTGCTCAATCTCTGCCCCAATCCCTCCCCCAACATCCACACAAAGATGCTGATGAAGATGGAAGGTCTTATGGACCCTCTCCACCTGCCTAGGCACTATGTGCCAGGTGCTTCGTCAAGGCTGGTCCACCAAAACATGGCATGATTCCTGCCCCGCATAGAGACATATGCTTGAGCCAATCTTCAGACACGTTCATTCTCCGGGGAAAGTGTCACCGGGTAGGAAACAGAGAAAAGACACGTGGCTCAAGGGTGCAGGTCAGGTAACACCACCCGGGCCACCTGCCAGCTGGTCAGAGAGAGGCTGCGTATATCACGCATGTGTAGAACATGACAGGTATGGACACGTGCGTCACGGAAGCCTTCCTGCCCTCTGGGGGTCTGGCTTTGGGCGGAGGGCAGTGATAATCCACATGAGTAAAGGAATACCAGCCTTTGTCCTAGAGGCTGGCATTGAGAGACTTGGCCTGGCAAGGGCTGCAGCCACTGAATGCAGAGCAGGTCTTCGTCCCTGAAAAGAGTGCGCAGGCCGTGGGGTCCGTCACTGAATCTGGGGTCACAGGGCAAGGGCGCCTTGCACCATAAGCACTGGAGCGCAGATGTGCATTTATTCAGTTCAGTGGCTGCAGAGAGGTTTCCTGGCAATCAAAGGATGGGTGGAAGTTTAAGAGACAAGGCCGTACCTCAGTTCTAAACCGTGAGCTGCATGGTGGTGGTTTGATTCAGGTGTCCCCCCATAAACTTGAGTGTTCTGAATTCTAGGTTCCCAGCTGATGGAGATTTGGAAGTAACTCCTCCAGAAGGCAGTGGATTGTGGGGGGCGGGCTTATGGGTGTTACAGCCAGTTTCTCCTTGCCAGTGTTTGGCACACTCTCCTGTTGCTGTGGCCCACCTGATGTTGGCCAGGGGGTGATATCCACCATCTGCTCATGCCATTGTTTTCCCCTGCCATCATGGAGCTTCCCTTCAAGCCTGTAAGCCAAAATAAACCCTTTTCTCCCCCACAAGCTGCTCTTGGTCAGGTGGTTTCTGCCAGCAATGTGAACCTGACTGCAACAGGCTATTAGGAAGTACCCCCAGCACTCTCCTCCTTCCTCAATCCTTCTACCCTGGAATCCCAGGTGACAGTCTGAAGTAACCTTCCTCTGGTGACATGGTGGGAGGGCTTGGCTGACTGTAGTCAGGTGGAAATAGAGACCCCAGAAGCTCTTGAATTTGGTGTAACCTGTATGATGGAGTGCTAGGTGCTAGACTTCTCCAAAAGGACTTTGGACACTTCTCGGGTCAGGAGGTAGGGGTGGAGAGACCTGTGGGTGGAGAAAGAACTTCTTTGTTTGACGAATGGTCCTTACATTAGTCTGATTTGTAATGGGGGAATCAGAATTCCAGAACTGTTTTAAAATAAGATCTTTCATTAATCTGAGAGTCTCAGTAACTGATGCTAATGACTCCGAAGTGTGGACAAGTGGGTTCCTGCTGACCCTACACTTCTGAAGGACCAAGGGCCACTTAGGCCTAGCACTGGACCCGCAGGCATTCCTGGGGCAGGCCCGAGACAATTGAACACCATTTGTCTTAAAAGGTTCTAAAATGATGCCCTGTGGCGTCTGCTCTGTGTCCGCACTCGGCCAGCCTCCACGCTCTGAGGGAGCGCAGAACAGTGTGCCTGCTTCATACCTGAGTTTCCACTTATTATAACTCGTTTAGGGGCAAACTACACAGGATATTGGATTGGTAATCCCGTTCCCCGATGCTCTGCTCTGGTTAAGAGCTGCTCGAGAGGAAGGAGCTACGGCCTAACTTACAGCCGCAGACAGAATTCACCGTGAAGCAGTGTGGGCTGGATAAAGGCGAGAGTTGTTTGGTGCGAGCATTTATCCAGGGCTCAGCAAGCCTGGCCCTGGTGGCCTCGTGGACCTGGTCATCGTTCTGTGACGAAGGCTGCTCTGCCCACTGCTTCCTCTGGTGGGCCACAGGTAGCACCTCCTCCCTCTCTTCCAGATGCCGCTGAACATCCCATGTGGCCTTTCAGATTGGGTGCTGACTGGGAGTCACTCCTCTGCCAGAGGCAATTCACATGAAGCTGCTTATTATGGTTTGACTCCAACGTAATGCAGACACAGGCTCGGGTCTTGCCTGTTTGGTCCCCGGCTGGTGGAGCTGTTTCAGGAAGTTGTGGGAACTTTAGGAGGTGAGGCTTCCCTGGGGGAACCAGGCTATGGGAGAAGGGAGAGGAGGCCTGCAGAAGGTGCACCTGGTCCGCAATACTTTCCCCTCTCTCTGCTTCCTGCCTGCAGTAAGGTGAAGAGCCCTGGTGAGCCACGGTCCCATCACCAGCAAGCTCTGCCTCCCCGTGGGCCAGAATCAAAGGCACCCAGGACTGCGGACCGAGCTGCCTGAAACCGAGTGCCCGAAGTGTCTTTTTCTCACTTGTTTCTTTCAGGAACTTTGGTCATAATCATGCACGTAGCTGACACACTGTCCTCAAAGAGCTTAAATTTTGCAACGCATGTGGCAAATGAAGAAGCCATTGGACCATAAAGGTGGGGAGAGAAAAGCCGACATTCGTGCTCTCTCTTAACTGTCCTCGTATTTCCAATCCCAGCAAGTCCTTTCTGCTTCCGTCTTTTCTAAGAACTATATTTCTGTGGTCCCAAGTGACACATTCGACTCATTAAGGCTTCTTAATTCCCACATGAATTATTGCTGGAAGGGTCTGAAGGCCCCGTCTCTTGCCTTATTACACCTGTAGTTATGAGCAGTAACTACGGCCTTTATTACAACACTCAGCACCAGCCATTAAATTTGAGGTGTGAAAATGATTTTTTCAACCCCAAATCCACTTACCATTGGCGCCCTTCCATGCATGTTCTCAGACCAAGTGGAGCCCCCGGAATGCACCCCATTCCAGCACCACTTATTTAGGGAACTTGCATGTCAATCATGCAAGCCTGGGCTTCAAGTCCAAGTCCAAGGCTTCCTTAAGCACTGGCCTTCGTCAACACTTCAGTAAACAAAACAAACTCTAGAGCTGTCACTCATTTCAACAACAACAACAAAAAACTTTCTTCTCCCTATAGAAGCCCATTAGGGCTAAATCCTTCCTTGTTTAGCTTGGGGCCAAGCACACCCTACAGGAAGTGGGAAAATTATCTTTTTTTTTTTTTTTTCAATGAAAGCCCATGCCACTCAAAGACATTCTTACCTACTCACTCTTGAGGCATCAGAAATGCATGGATAGTGGGAATTTCAGTTTGGATAGGTGCGTGTCCCTGCACACAGTCAGGAAAAG
This sequence comes from Jaculus jaculus, assembly GCF_020740685.1. NCBI lineage: Eukaryota > Metazoa > Chordata > Mammalia > Rodentia > Dipodidae > Jaculus > Jaculus jaculus. Next base: position 6,427,630 of record NC_059108.1, on the reverse strand, counting down.
GAGCCAGTGTGCAGAGTGGGCAGAAGCCCTTTGAAACATGGAGGAGATCCCGAGACACTTCGTTTCTATGCCTTAGGTTTTGTGATTGTGAGCAATTTGCCCTCATTTTTGTTGAGAGAGGGAGGTTCTTGAAGGATTTGAAACCTGCATATTAACACGGCTCCCCAGTGCTATTTATAAATAACTGTGGATAAACCTTGCAGCTTTCATTTGGAACTCCTGTTTGGAGATGCAAAGAGAGGGGGACGCATGGCCAGGGACCCTAGTGCCGTGTAGAGCAGGACACCATGGAAAGAAAAGAAGAAAGACAACCGTCCGGATGACAAACTCTCGGTCTCTCATGAAAGAGTTAACAGAAAGAAATAAAATCAGATATGTGTAGCCTCCAGACGTCCATTAAAGTGCAGAATGCTGTTTTCTATCACGGAGTATATGCCAGATGTTCAAACTATCTCTAATCATTGCAGATGTAATGGGGTAGAATGTTGCAGTTTGTGAGTTTACTGGCATTAATCCTATATACTGCACAAGGGAAAAGATTTTAAATATATAATTATATCTCATTAATACTCAGGTTTTATCTCCTTTCAATGAAACAGGACTTATTAAAGCAACCATTTACCGCATGTTTTCTTTCAGTATTTGGCCCAGGCATAATCCTGTGTGCATTCGACGTGTAAATATGTACTAACTAACCTGGGTGCAGAAAAACACCCAGGAACGGTAGTGAGTCCGTTGCTACCCGAATTCACTTTTATATGCATGAGATGTTTTTATATTGTAAATTGATAAGAGGGACTTAACCGCATACTTTCTGACTTGCTTGGGTTTCTTCATGCCAAAAATATTTGTATTTCCTAATTTGAAAGGAAATTGCCTGTGCTCTGGTTCTTTATTGCACGTTGGGAAAGGGTGCATTCTGGGCCCCAGAGGGGGGCCATGTGGATGTGGGCGAGAAGACCCCTGCCTGGTAGCTCCATTCTCTCAGGCACTTGTGGGACTAGGCAAGACTGAAAGTTTTTGTTCTCTCTCTCTCTCTCTTTTATCACAGAGAATCCCTGTGATCAGAGCATTTCTCGAGGGGAATACTTGGGTGGGGAATGCCGAATCCCCCTCTTGTACATACCCAGCTCCTTTTCTGAATAAAATAGCAGCATTTGCACCAACCAATTAAGTCATCCTGAGATGCTGAGCACTGCGGCCAACCCATGGAGGGAAATGGGAGCACAGCACCTCCTCCTTGGGAGTACTTTCGCAGACACTTACCTCGCCTTTCTGCCCTCCCCAGCCATCTCCCCATCTCTGACCCTCACTTCCCCAGTTGAGCCTCCTTGCCTAAGGAGGGCCAGCGTCCTGTGGGTAGGGGCATCCACACAGAGCTGGCTTCGCTTGCTTCTCTTCCTTTCCTCTTTCTTTTTGTTGTTCTTGTTATTGTAGTGGTGCAGGGCATCTATGCCAGTGCCTGTTTGCATGCTGGCCAAACATCTTACTACTGAGCTACACCCCCTAACCCAGGGGCTTACTCTCCATAAGAGACTTCCGGGCTTGGTCATGAGGCTGCACACACTGAGACATGCTGAGACAGGAGGGTTGAGAGTTCAGGGCTAGCCTGGGCCCTATAGGTAGTTTGAAGCTATCCTGGGGTTATCTACCTATACCCTAACAATCTAACACTAGCAATACTGCCTCACACAAGACCAGGAGATGAGGATGTCACTCAGGGGTAGAGGGTGAGGCTTCAGCACCGTCCTTGTTCTCTGGATTCCCTTCCAGTTTATCAGCAGTGGCAAATTCGACTTATTTTCATAGCAGACTGCTCTGGTGCTGGGGCAGTGTCCACCTTGGTCAAGGCCACCCCAGAGCAGGTACACCGCCTGATGTGCCATCCGCCCTGCCTACCTCTCTCTTCAGTGAGAGAATAAAGGAATACATTAGTGAGAAGTGAAGGCCTTTTGGGAATAGATGGGTGGGGCTGGCAATTTAGCTCAGCGTCCTTTGCTATCATTTTTGGCGTGGAAGAGAGCTTTGATGGATTCTGCAATAATGAGATTGACGAGACAGATGGTCGCTGCCAGGAATTCAGCAGAGGCCAGGGTGATGGAGGGCAGGGCGGCTGCTCCATGTCAGAGCCAGAGGCGAGAGCAGGAGGGGTTGGAAGCCCCGTCCTGGCTTCAGTGTCCTGGAGATGGAGGGATCTGTAGGCGGCGTGGAGGGCACGCACTGTAAATGAGCCTGAACCACGGAGGTGGGAGCCCCAGAACAGAGACACCTGTCTGGGAAACTGGAGGACCAAGAGACTGGGGATGGCCTCAAAGAAACATTCTGGGAGATGGTGACACTGGCTGTAAGAGGATGGGAGCTGGGTGGGGAGAAAGGAAGGAGGCCCGGAGCCAGCGCACTTGGATTCAGCACAATAGCCTCTTACTTAACTGTTATTTACTTTTTAGTGGTTATGTTCAAACACTACCAAACTGGGTATATGGCTATACAGTCTTTCTCTCTCTTTTTCCCCTCTCCTACTTTCTCCTCCTCTGTCCTTCCTTGTTATCTCTAAGACCCAGAGGCATATAACACTTGGAGTGTTGGCCTCCCCAGCTGCAGAGCTGGAAAAAGTAGGTTGATTGGAGAGAAGTGTCCATGATGAAATTGAAGGATGAGGAAGACCAGTGCTAATTTCTTTTTACTATTTGGTGGCAAAGTCCTATGGGGGCCAGGACTGGGCATCTCATGTGTGGACTCAGCTGTGGAGGCAGCTTGAGAGGAGCGGAGCACCCCATGCAAGAGGGGCAGGCTGGGCAGGGGCAAGAGGACCCAATGTCAGCCCTAAACAGACCCCTTTCTAGGAGGAAGATGCCAGGTGCTAAAGAGTAGCCCCTAAGGCCACCGCTCGGTCCCTAGGAAACAGAGAGAACTGGAGAAGGCCATCATGGCTGGAAAGGCAGGCAGGAGTTGGGCTGGGGTTGAGGGGAGGTGGAATGTTGGGGGGCATTCATTTATGAGTAAGATCACAGAAATAAAGGAAACAGCAAGAAGGGAAGGTGATTCATAGTCATCTCAAAACCACACAGTCCTACCCAACAGGAATAGAAAAGAATGGGCAGAAACCTGAGTCATCTGCGTGGCCAGAGTAGAGCGCACTCCTCATCTCCTAGAAGGCCTGGTGGCCAGAACCATATTTCCCCATTGATTTGTTTAATACACCTTTATTTTTACTTTTGCCTTTGGAACCCTCATGGCTCACACATCTGTCTTGCATGTAGAATTGGTTGCTTCAGAAAGAAGGAAACTACCGCCTGTTGAATATTGCCTGCAAATAAAAAGGATAGTCAACGTGAATGAATGAACAGGCAATGGATCAAAATGGGTGTGAGAGCCCTGAAGGTTCCACTGAACAGAAAGCACACATTCCCTTGAGTGCTGCACACTTACAGTGTTAAACAGAACCACTCTTGTGCTACCTCTTGGGTCTCTGGAGCCACACAGCTTTTATTCTGAGTGCACAAGCTTGTATCAGAGTCTCTCTGCATGCCACAGGATTGCCCCTTACCTCATAAAGCATTGCCGTTAATTGGGCAGCATCTTTGGCAGGCCAGTTGGTAGCTAGAGGCTAATGCCACATGTGATACAACCAGTGTGTCCCATCATCATGAGCCCACTCCAACTTTTTATCATGTAAAACCAGCTCCCTGGTCTGATGAGCTGCTATGTGGATCTCATCCTGGGGATCAAACCATCCAGCACTTCCTGAATAGTTTCAGAGGGAAGGCCTTGGTGGCAACAAATGCAAATTCAAACCCAAGATAAGTGGTTATTCCTGGCAGAGGGAATTGTTAGGTCTTCCAGGGTAAAATAAGTTCATGTCGGCAGGTTGTTGCCATAGGGCTGGTTGATTTCTTAGGTGCTCTGATTGGTCTTGGTGTTGGTTTCTGTTGCTGGCAGTCAGGTGCTTGGTGAAAGGGAGCCCGAGTATGGTTTCCCTTCCCTGCAACCTTGTCTGCAATGCTCAGTGCCCATTACACAGCACAGAGTGTCCATCCATGGGGGGATGTTCATATCCACTAACCATGTCATTTTATCTGCTTGGCTGTGTTGTTCAGTCCATGGCGCGTGCTCTCCCATAAGCACTGAAAGAATATTCACTTTAAAAGGTCATTTGCATATATGAATCCAAGTACTCCTACTGAAGACCTCTCATATTTTTTATTGTGTGTGTGTGTGCGTGTGTGTGTGGTGTGTGGTGTGTGCAGTTTTATGTGCCCTTGTGGTGCCATGCATGCTGCCCTGTAGTGGGATGTACTTGCCAGCAGTGGCCAGAGCTGAATACTGGGTTTCCCTTTCCATCCCTCCTCTGCCCACTTTTAGAGCCCGATTCTCATCCCAACCCCAGAGCCCACCATTTTTTCCCCAAGCCTCAGAAATCCCCAGGTCTCTGCTCCCCTGTGGGGTTAGGGTTACAGGTAAGCATGACGATGCCCAGCTGATGAACACGGACTATGGAGGTTTGAACTTGGGTGTTCTCAAGCACCCCAGGCTCTCAGTCTTTTCATTTCTTAAAAATATACGTTTCAGCCAGGCATGGTGGTGCACGCCTTTAATCCCAGCACTCAGGAGGCACAGGTAGGAGGATCGCTATGAGTTTAAGGCCACCCTGAGGTGACATAGTGAATTCCAGGTCAGCCTGGGCTAGAGTGAGGCCTTACCTCAAAAAACCAAAAATTTATATATATATATATATATTGGTTTTAAGGGCTGGAGAGATGGCTTAGCAGTTAGGGTGCTTGCCTGCAAAGCCTAAGGACCCATGTTCGAATCTTCAGATCCCATGTAAGCCATAAGGTGACACATGTAGCAAGGTTGCACAAGTGCATGCATCTGGAGTTTGACTACGGTGGCTGGAGACCTGGACATGCTGATTCTCTCTCTCTTTCTCATTCTCTCTCTCTCATAAAAAGGCCAGTGTGTTGGGCTTGCCTCAAAAAGAAGTATGGGTTTTAAGCCAGGTGTGGTGGTGTACACCTTTAATTCCAGCTCTCATGAGGCTGAGGTAGGAGAATAACTGTGAGTTCAAGGCCAACCTGAAGTTACATAGTAAATTCCAGGCCAACCTAGGCTACTGTGAGACCCTACCTCGAAAAACAAATACACACACACACACACACACACACATACACATAGTGACACACATATATGTGTGTGTATATATGTATGTATGTTTTATGGCTACTCAGATAGGATAAGATCAACATGCCAGAAACATACTACCATTGAATAAATAGTTAGCTGCTCACAATCCTCAGAATAGACGTGCACCACATCACACCATATGTAGGGCACATAGAAAAGCAGGAGTCCTCTCCCCGCCCAGGGGTAGAGGAAATGAGGGTGTCTGCAGGGTGAAATGGATGAGATAACATAACAGGGCTAGCTTGGCAGACTCCAAGGTGTAGAGGCTGTCCCCAGTTGTCTGAATCTTAGCCGGAGGGTGATTAGAGTAAAGGAATATTGTTCCCCAAATGCTAGAGAACCAGACACCCAATAAAAGATGTGATTAGTGGGGAACATTGGCTTTGGATTGAGTGGTTTTACTGGGAAAGGCTTGCCCCAGGAAGAGTTTGTCATCTCTGGGAGCTAGCTGGGCCTGGAAGGGCAGATCTGCTCTTGTGAACAACATCTCAAGATGCCAAAACAGCGTAAGACGCAGAAAATGATTAAAGACACATGATTATGCACAACTTCTCTTGCTAAAGGTCCTTGGCCATCTAGTCTATTTTCTACTGCCCGAGTCCATATGTACAGCAAACCTCAAATTCCAAACTGAATAACCAGGTGCTCGGTGTCATTGATAAAGAAGATTTTCCGCCTTTTCTGTCCTGGCCATTCCTGAGTGTGGGGTGAAAGGTAGCTGCTCTCTGTGGTCATTTTCAGTTTGCATCCTGAGTTGACCCATCAGAGATCCAAAGCTGGTCTTTTTCCTGCTCACTCAGAGGGCTGCAAGTGGTCCTTAAAGTTGTAGGAGGAGCAGAGAGAGTTGTATGTAAGTGGCGAGTAACGTGATGTCCTGGCATGAGCGGGTCGATGGACTGCCTTGCTCTTTGGCCCCTGCTGTCTGGCTTCAGATGCACCAGTCCTTCCCTCCATAGATGATAGTTGGCCATCTGCCATCACAAATAACCACAGCTCACGGTAGTGTGATCAGCCCTTGGAGCCCATAGTGCAGCATTCCAGCAGTTTGTACGTAGACTGAGGTGTGCTTCAAAGGACGCCTGTACCGCTGCGGACAGAAGGGTCTCGCACCTTTGTGGATCTTCCTCTGGGCAGGCCATAAACTCTGCAGCCCGGTTTCCTTTGACAATAGCACTCCACATCTTGACATCTTCCGTATCGTATGTCCACAGCAAGACAGCCACCTGCATCAAACACAGGCGGAGTTGGCTAAAGAACCTTGTTCTCTTTTGAGCCCTGCTCAAAGTCAGTAACTTTTAATATTTCCTTGGGAATCAGTGAGACCACCTTTGCAGATGTGGACTCTCGGGGTTCTAGAAGCAGGGGTTGTCCTTCAACCTCTTCACTGTGGAAGGTGGTGGCTAACCTTTTGCCATGGAAAGGATGTCCTGTTTTGGTTTAGTACCAAACCCCTAAATATGTTATCAATAGGTGAAGCCTTGGCCCCTTTGAGATTTTTTTTTTAACCTCTGGAATGCGTGTGCCTTCTCCAAGTCTCTGTCTGGGTCAGCTCCGAGTTTTACTAAAAATTACTGTAGACTGATGCTCAAAGAAGAGGAATGAAACTTGACAAATTATGGAGGGTGTTAGTCCAAGATTAAGGTCATGACTGGTTTGGTTTCTAGCAGGATTTGCAGACTTCCTTGATGTATCCTAACATGGTGAAGACAAAGAAAGAGAGCAAGAGAGGGAGAGAGGGACAGACGGCGACAGAGATTGACATACAGACAAGTTTCCTTTCTTGATAAGGGCACTGGTTCCATGGAGGAGACTCTACCCCCTCCCGAGCCACCCAAGCCTAATACCTTCCCAAAGATTGCCTCCTGTCTCCTCGTGACACTTTCCCATTGCAGGTTAGGATCTCAGCATGTGAATTTTGCAGAAACACAGCCACAAAGTCAGCAGTAGCCTCTGACTTACAGGCCCTCCCGCCTCTCAAATCCTGGCTCCTCTGGTCTGCTTGGCTGATGTCATTGGTATGGGATCAGCAGGGCCTTCTGTGAGATGCTCTGATGATTCATGTCACCCGGACTCTGTCACACCACAGAGGAAGGGTGTTAACACAGCTCCTGGGAAACCCGTCAGTGCATCCTGCTCTTCATCCCAGAACTGATTTTCATCAAAAGCAGAAAACTTATTTTTTGATTATGATAAAAACATACTCACTAATCAAAGGCTGTATGCCACATTCAAACAGGGATATTAATCTTCTGTTGTGAAGACATTGCAGCTTGCATGCACACCCCTCACCCCCCACTCCAACTCATGAACCCCCACACACATACATATGCAAGTAATGAGTTTTCATTGGGCTGGAGAGATGGCTTAGTGGTTAAGGCACCTGCCTGCGAAGTTTAAGGACTCATGTTCCACTCTCTAAGGTCCCACATAAGCCAGATGCACAGTAACACAGGCACCTAATGTCGCACATGCACACAAGAGGCTGCATGCATCGGAGTTCTACTGCAGAGGCTGGAGACCCTGGTGTGCCAATTCTCTCTCTCTTTCCCTCCCCCCTCCCCTCCTCTCTCTCTCTCTCTCTCTCTTACATAAAAAATGCCAGTTTAGTGCTGGAGGGATTGCTTAGTGGTTAAGGCTCTTGCATACAAAACCAAAGGACCCAGGTTTGATTCTCCAGGATCCATGTAAGCCAGATGCACAAGGTGGCGCATGCGTCTGGAGTTCATTGGCAGTGGCTGGAGGCCTTGGTGTGCCCATTCTTTCTCTCTCTTTCTTTCTGCCTTTTACCTTCTCTCACTCTCGTAAATAAATAAATAATAAAATAAATTAAAAAAATTTTAAAAGCATGTGCCAGTCTGTTGGACTTGTATGGAAAAAAAAAGGTTTTATAGCTAATATGACTCTAGTCACAGTTGGGACGACTGCTTGACTAAGTGTGAGAAGTCCCCTGTCATGCTGTACGATGTATCTGCAGTTTTCAAGGACTGAACTCATGAGCTAAACAGAGACATGGAAACCACCACCCTTGGATTTCCTACATCAGCCATCTCCCTGGAAAACCATACGTTGTTTATTTTTATGCTGCTTTTTGGTGGTGCCCAATCATTGGCAATCAGTTCCTAACATATCTATATGAAGACTGCAAAGTTACCACCAAAATGCTTGTGAATCCAATGTGGTCTCTGTGAGGCAATTTTAACATAGACTTCACTGATGATGTGGTTAAGTTTTTAAAAATATTATTTATTTATTTATTTGAGAGTGACAGACACAGAGAGAAAGACAGATAGAGGGAAAGAGAGAGAATGGGCGCGCCAGGGCCTCCAGCCTCTGCAAACGAACTCCAGACACGTGCGCCCCCTTGTGCATCTGGCTAACGTGGGACCTGGAGAACCGAGCCTCGAACCGGGGTCCTTAGGCTTCACAGGCAAGCGCTTAACCGCTAAGCCATCTCTCCAGCCCTGATGTGGTTAATTTTGATTGTCATTCAGAATGCACTGAGAGATCCTAGGGGATTACTGAAACTTATGGGTACACCTGTGAGGACATTTCTAGAGAGGATTAGTGGAGGAAGACCCTTCTCCAATGTGGATGGCACCCTTACCCACCCAGACTGACATCCCAGGTAGATTATTGAACACCCACCATGGGCTTGCTTCCTGGACGTCATGAAGCGCAAGGTTGAAGCCTCTGGAATCCTGAGCCAAAGGAGATAATTCCCCCTTGAGTTGTTTATCCCTCACGGCCTCGGGTAGCAGAGGACGTGGAAAATGCTCCCTGTATCTGGGCATCAGTGATGGCACAGATCCCAAGCTCAACAGACATCAAGAAGGTTTCCCTTCCTCTTCTCTCAGCGGCTCCCTCTGGTGGAGAACTTGAAGAGTCACCGCAGGTACATTTGCAATGGGTCATATCTTTTCTTAAAATTATTTTTATTAGAAATTTCCATGATTATAAAAAATATCCCATGGTAATACTCTGCCTCCCCCCCCCACTTTCCCCTTTGAAACTCCATTCTCCCCATCTCAATCAGTCTCTCTTTTATTTTGATGTCATGATCTTTTCCTCCTATTATGATGGTCTTGTGTAGGTAGTGTCAGGCACTGTGAGGTCATGGATATCCAGGCCATTTTGTGTCTGGGGGGTGCACGTCGTAAGGAGCCCTACCCTTCCTTTGGCTCTTACATTCTTTCCGCCACCTCTTCCTCAATAGACCCTGAGCCTTGGAAGTTATGATAGAGATATTGCAGTACTGAGCATTCCAGTCACTTCTTTCCAGCACCATGATGCCTTCTGAGTCACCCCAAGGTCACTGCCATCTGAAAATAGAAGATTCTCTACCAAAAGTGAGAGTAGAATGAATATAAGAGTATGTACATTAAGAGAAGTGCTTACTGGGCAGTTTGATAAACATAGTATATACATTTAGCCAGATAGCAGCAGATGTTACCTCCCTAGGGCTCATGACTACCCCTGTTTTAAGTTTTCAGTATCAGAGATGTATTCCCTTCCATGGAGTGGGCCTGCAGTCCAATTAGAGGGCAGTTGGTTTCCACCATGACAGACGTGCCACTATTGCACCCATTGGCTCATTTAGCCTGGCTGGCCAAATATAAGTCTTGCAGTGTCCACTGTTGAGTATCTTCACTGGTGATTTCTCTTCCTCCCATTTAACTGCATGTAGAATGGCTTCTTTCAGCTTTCTGTCAGCTGGTATATGGATTGGGTCATATCTTTATCTTCATTCTGCAGGTCCCAGTCTGAGAGCCTTTTTAAAAATTTATTTAGTTAGTTTAATTTATTTGAGAGAGTCAGACAGAAAAAGAGACAGAAAGAATGGGCATGCCAGGACCTCCAGCCACTGCAAATGAACTCCAGACTCATGTGCCACCTTGTGCATCTGACTTACTTAGGTCCTGAGGAATTGAATAAGGGTCCTTTGGATTTGCAGGCAAATGCCTTAACTGCTAAGCCATTCCTCCAGCCATGTTAATCCACCTTTGATAATGTGGATTAGCTCATGCCTATGGGATACTCTTTTATTTTGCTGCCATTCTCTCTCTTTTTCTCTTCTCTTCATATCTCTCTGCTTACAAATAAATAAAAATATTTTTAAGAGGAATAACCTTCTTTTATTAATTTGTAAGATTTTTTTCTTTCATTTTTTAAGGGGTGGTTCGAGGTAGGGTCTCACTCTAGCCCAGGCTGACGTGGAATTCACTATGGAGTCTCAGGGGGGCCTCAAACTCACAGCAATTCTCCTACCTCTGCCTCCCAAGTGCTGGGATTAAAGGTGTGTGCCACCACACCCAGCAATTTGTAAGATATTTTTATTTCTGTTTTGAGAGAGAGAGAGACACACACTCACACAGAGACAAAGAGAGAGTATGAGCATGCCAGGGTCTCCTGCTGCTACAAACTCCAGACACACGTGCCACTTTGTGTATCTGGCTTTACAGGCTGTCAGACTTTGTAAGCAACACTGAGTCATCTTTCCAGCCCCGGAACAATCATTTTTAACTCTCTGCCTTCTGGACTCACTGGGGAAGCGATCCCTCTGGACACACGGTCACGCACCTGCCCTTCTCTGGCTGGCATCGTGCCTGGCAGCTCTACTGGCCTACCAGTACTGGTCCCAGTGCCACAGGGATGCTGAGACTGCCATTTTGGAGACTCTCAGTGACTGCCTTGCTCCTACAGCTCTTCTCTATCGGGTCTTAGCTCCCTAGGTCGGGGTGCTCCTTGAGTAGGGGTCTGTGCCTCGGTCTCTATTCAGTGGTCTTTCAAGGACAGGTGGACGCACCCTTACCCTACTGCTCGGGGTACTGTGAACACAAGCACAGATCATACCATGTGGAAGCCTCCAGAAGTTTTCACATGTGTATTCCTGGGGGTCACTGTGGACAGAACCACACTGGGGCCCACTGAACCTGCAACTGGGGCAGTAGAAGAGGAGAGTACCAGATTCTTAGCATATCCCAAGCTCCCTCAGTTTCCGTCTAGGCATTCCTTTGAGACCACTTGGTTCTGTGGAGCATTTTCCTCCTGGGTCTGGTGTTCCTCAGTTGCTCTTTTATCTTGGACAATGGCTCCCAGCTTCTGCTGTGAGGGCTGACCAAGCTCCAGACCAAAAGTCTCTTGGCTATATCCTTCTTTCTTTCTGCATAGGTTTTACTCTTTCTTTCAATTTGAGTAGGTTGTTTATTTTTTGAATCTTTTGCTTCCTTTATGATTAACAAATCATTTCTTTCTTCTCACAACTTGAAAGAATTCTGCAGAAGCATGGGTTGGAGAAATGGATTGGCAATTTAGGCAGTTGCCTGAGAATCCTAAAGACCCATGTTCTACTCCTCTGATCCTAAGTAAGCCAGATGCACAAAGGTGAGGCAATCACAAGGTTGCACATGCCCACTAGGTGGCGCAAGCATCTGAAGTTTGATTGTAGTGGCTGAGGCCCTGGTGCACCAGTTCCCTCTCTCTCTCTCTCCCTCTCTCTCTCTCTCTCTCTCTCTCTCTCTCTCTCAAAATAAAATACAAAAAGAATGAATAGGAAGTATGGCCAGTCTATAGAACCTCCACTCACCCATTTCTTCCAGCAAAACTTCACCTCCTAAAGGTTCCACAAGCTTCCAAAACAGCACCACTATTTAAGGACCACATGTTCAAACACAGGAGCCTGCAGGGGACTGTCACACTCAAGCCACAGCAACCCACGATGGTGGCAATGTAGACGGTCTGTCTTGTGCATCAGTGGTGCTCCAGCCTTTGCTTCTGACCCAGTCCCTAAAGCTTCATTCCCAGTTTCAGTGATAGACCTGAGTCGTGTGATGTTCCAGCAAACAATGGACTGCATGTATGACCAAGGTCTGATTACGCCCCGTAGTGATGTCACATCCATCTTCATACACCCTCTGATGTCTGTTTCATGCTGAAATTGCCTAATGGCGCATTTCTCAGGCGTTACACCTGTGGTTAATTGTGAAAACAGAATTCCAGTTCAGTACCAATTTCTGTCGTAGTCCATCGAGCTGCTGTGACAGAATACCATCAGTTAAAAGGCTTCTGAACAATAGTTCTGGAGGCTGAGAAGTGCAAGATCGCAGTGCCGGCGGACATCATGTCTGCGAGGGCTTTGCCTTCGGATGCACACGTGACCGCCTTCTTGTTGCCTGACGAGGAAACACACTGTCACAGACTCATACGAAAGGACGCTTTTCCCCACTCACAAGGGCTCCCCCACAGAACCAAAGATCCCCCCCTTCTAATAGAAATTTGGGGGTACCTATTACTGGTAGGGGGTGAGACCCAAGAATTCAGTACACTGTGGTGGAGCCCATACTTATGAAGCAGGTATGTTCTCTGCTTGGAAGTGTGGTCAGAGCGTGAAGCAGGTCAGTGACAGCTGCTGGGGAGCTTGGAAGAGGGCAGAATCCTGTGGCAGTCAGCTCCATGTGGCTGGGGCGAGCATCCAACCACACACAGTTTATGGAGGAAGGGGTTGATTTCAGCTCACAAGCCTGGGAGAAACTCCATCAATGGTGGCAGAGCTGCTTAGTTCCATAGATTTGAGCAGAGAGAAACAACAGCAGCAAGCAAAACACCAACAAGCAGCAAATATGAGTCCCCAGAGCTCAGACTGTCCACCCATGCCTCTGGGCTGGAGGGAAGAGCTGCCCCTAAGCACACGTTCAGGCTGGACTCAGATCCACCCCCAGTGACGCGCCCCCTCCAGCAGGAATTGGCCTGCTAGGGGCTCAAGTAGGAAGTTTCATCAAAAATGATTTGAGGGGCTGTAGAGATGGCTTAGTGGTTAAGGCATTTGCCTGCAAACCAAAGGATCCTGGTTTGAGTCCCTAGAAGCCACGTAAGCCAGATACACAAGGGAATGCATGCATCTGGAGTTTGTTTGCAGTGGCTGGAGGCCCTAGTATGCCCATTCTCTCTCTTCCCCGACTTCTTTCAAATAACTAAATAAAATATATTTTTAAAAATGATGAGTCTGTGGGGTCAAACATTTAAACTACCACAAACCCTTACGATTTGTACAAGGTTGGGCAGTCTGCTATCCCAGCACCTAGAGGGAAGTTGAAGCAGGAGAACTGTGAGTGTGAGGCAAGGTTGGCTTACATATAGAGTCCTAGGTCAAGTGCCAGGCATAGTGGCTTGTGCCTTTAATTCTAGAACTTGGAGGCAGAGGTAGGAAGGTCAAGGTCAGCCTGAGCAACAGAGAGTTCTTATTCAGCCTGACCTATGTACTGAGACCCTTTCTCCAAACGAACATTCAGACAGACAAACAAAGCAAACACCC